>NC_009412.2:385000-674620 GCF_000002875.2 Leishmania infantum JPCM5 | reverse complement strand
GGNAGGNAGNCNTCCCGCCAGCTCTCTCTCTCTCACCCTGTACTCTGTTGCCCAGCCGTTTTGCGCTCTTGTTGTTCGCCTTCACCGATGGGTCTTTGATGTTTTATGTGTATGTGTATGTGTGCATATGCGTGCTCCAGACAGACACGCAAAAAGAAAACACAGCAAGACAAGAACGAACTGCGCACTCTGACGGTGTGTCGGCGTGCCGTCTCGCTGTGGTACGGATACGCGTGTGCGCCATTCTTAACAGGCAATCAAACAAACAAAACAGCGCCACGCCGCTCCGTCGCCTTTCTCCTGATCCGTTGCTCTCCCATCCGCCTCCTTTTTTCCCACGCACCTCTCGCTGAGAGAGGATGAGGCCAGCGTGGAAGGGGGGCGCAGGGGGTGGTGGGCGGGACCGGAGGCGCGATTGACGTGGGCAGCCAGAGAAAAAAGAACTGGAGACAAGGCAGCCGCCTTCCTACGCGGCACCGCGTGCCTCCGCCCAGCCCCCCCCTCCCTCCCCCTCGTTCTCTATGCTGCTTGCATGCGCCTCCGCGCGGCTGCTGCCCTGTGCCCGGGGAATACGCCAGAGTGAGAGTGACGTGCGCTTCTGTGGCCCTGCTCCACTTCGCACCCTCAGGGGGGGGAGTGGGGGAGGTGAAAGGCAAAGGCGGATCTAAGCCCACTGGTATCCAGAAAGGTGTCGCGGCGTAGGTCTACATCCGGTATCTGTTCTCGCATTTCTCTCTTATGCTCGCCCTGTCTGTCGTCTCTTTAGCATGTGGCGGAGGAACACACTCGAGGAAAGGAGGAGGCGAAACAACGTCTGCTCGACAAGGCGCTCACCTCTGGCGCTCCTGTAATGTCTATCTGTGCATGCGTGTACGCGTGCCACCATATTCTTTCGATTCGCCTTTGCGCGCTCAGCCGGTTGCCGGTGTGGCGCGTGTGCGCACAAGCGTCTTTAGCGCACCGCCACCCCTTCGCCCCCTTCCCAGGACCCCACCACCGGTCATTCAGCTGCCGTCGTGGTTTGCGACTGCGCCCCACTCTTCCACTCTCCTCGCACCCCATCCCCGCGCACCACTGCGACAGCTTGACGCAGTGGCGCGCCTCTTCCCTCTTTTCACCATCTTGGTGGCCGGCTCTAGCTTCGTCGCTGTTTCGAGAGCGGTGGGCGGTGCTGGAAAGACGGATCAAAAATGTCGCTGCACTTCAACTGGAGTCGGCTAGAGGAGACGTGCGCAGAGGCGCTGCGCCAACTCATCAACAAGCGTCTCGCCGAGGTGGTGGAGTGCATCAACAGCCGAAATGCCGCGCAGACAAGCAACGGCGCTGCCGGATCAGCCTCAGCGGCCGCGAAGACGCGTGCAACCACTCCCACCACGGTCCCCGGTGGCGCAGGGCTTGCTGCCTCTTCCTCGGCCGGCGCTTACGGCGGTGGCGGCGGCAGCGCTGCTGGGGCGGGCAAGTCGGAATACTCACTCAACGCCAGCAGCAACGGCTCCCCGCAGGAGATGGTGGCTGGCTTCACCGCCATCCCGGCGAGCGCGGCAGCCGGCGCCGCCACGAGTCGCTGGGAGTCCATGTCTGACCCGTCGGCCAGCTCCACGCTCGCGAGCGTGGCGACACTGCACCCTTCTGGCACGCAGGCACCCCACAGCAGTGCTGGTCTGTCAGCAGTTGGAGCGGCGGCGCCAGCATCGGCAGCAGAGATGCCTCCACCTGGGAGTGCGGGCGGTTCAGTTGGCGGTAGCGGTGGCAGCGGCGTTGGCCCGGGCGTCTCTATATCAGGATCAGCCATCAGCACCGCCTCTCCGTTGCACAACAGCGGCTATCACGGTGCAGGTGCAACCGTGCTTGCAGCAGACATGCATAATGGCAATAATGGTGGCGGGCCATCAGAGAGTGCCTCCTTCGCGGGTGAGCCGTCCGCTGCACCCGCCGCGGCCGTCTATCGTACCCCTGTGGGCTCGTCGTGGCCGTGCTTCGGCTCAGCGAGCTCCACCGCAGCGGCGTCGTCCCCCTCCCCGGACGCAGCGGAAAGCGCGAGCAAGGTGCCGCCGATTGTGTACTTGGAGGTGGGCCGAGTGGGATGGGGGACGACTCCGCCGTTTGTCGAGATCGTCGCCTTCGAAAACGCGATTGACGGGCCGCCTGGCCGCACGCGCCAGCACCTTCACCGACAGCAGCAGGGCAGGGGACTCTTTGGTGGTGGCAGGGAGGGGCAGGGGACCACCGGGCCCGAGACGCGCGGAACTTTCCCGTACACCGTGAGCCATTACATGTCAACGGAAACTCTTATGACCACCTCCACCGCCGCCGTGGAGCCTGGCGTGGGTTTCGCCGCCGCGGCGGACAACATCAGCGAGTGCTCGCACGGGTTTCCTTCCCGCGCGCACACCGGGGCCAAGACTCCGCACCCGGTGACGGGGTCAAATCGACTCTTCGACGGGGCAAGCACCGGCGGTGGCGGCGGTGCTGGGAGTGCTGATATGTCTCTCCACCAGCAGCCGTCTTCCTCCTCTCCCTCACAGTTTCCGTCGCAGCCGGAGCCGGTGGACTCGCTGACCTCGGTTCTGGGTCCTGGCGGCCTCTACGTGCGCTTCCACATAACCTACGGCGGTGCGATGCACCTGTCGCTGAACATTGCGGTGCAGCATGAGATTCGACTCGGCGCTGTTGCACTGCGTGTCAGCCTGCCCATGATGTTCTGTATCGCTAACCTCGACCTCGACTGCTACATCTGCGTGAACATGAAGCACAACATGTGCGAGGTGTGGCTCGAGCCGGGCCCGCTCTCGCCGTCCGTGGTGAATCGACTGAGCATCACCGCCATCGTCGGCGGAGACGACGATGATGGCGGCTCCTCGACTGACTTCTATTCTCATTTTGGCAGCAGCAGCATCTCCGACGGCGACGGCGTTGAGGAGGGAAGCGGTGTGTACGTGAATGAGCACGAGGTGTCGCAATTTGTGTTGCATGAGCTGCGCTCCATCTTGCGCGAGACGCTCGTCGCACCACATTCTGTTCGCATACCGGTGTCCTTCGGCGGCAGCTAACCTCTAAAGGAAGGGGGGAGGGAGCGAGGGAACCGAAGCACGCGAGCGCGGCTATTCTGCAACGCATCGCCGCGGCATGCACGTGCATACAAAGGCCAAATACGACGTGGAGAGGCAGTGGCAGGACTGCCAATGACGGCATGCGAGCCGCTGCGCCAGGAGTGCGTATATGTGTGCGCCACCTCCCACGGCGACTGCCCTCATGGGAGGCGGATCACCGCCGTAGCAAACGGCAGTGCCGCTACGAGTGTGCGGAGGAGAGGGCGCGGGATCGTGGGTGTGTGCAGAGACGCATTCAGCCTCCACCCTGCAACGCCGCACCCCTTTTCTGAACATCGGCTCCCCTCTCGTCACCGTGTACGTAGCACTCTTTCTCACACGTTGCACGCGCACGACTGTCCCGACGCAGCCACAAGCTGATGGCTGCACCCTCTCCTCTCCTGTGGTTAGGGACGAGCTCTCCTCCTCGCTGCCGAATTCTCTTTCTTCTGTCTTTCGCCGTGTGCGAACTGTGTGCACCCCCGCCCGTCGTGATGTGATGGGCACCATCCTTGCAGAGACTTTGTCGCGCTCTCCGTTTCCGCGGTATCATCTCTCCTGTCGACAAGGAAAGGCGGAGCACTCTTCTCGCAGCGTGGGCCGCTTGCGTGTGTGTGTGCCCCTGTCTGACTTGTGGGTGTTGCTTCGGGACGTGTGGGGCGTCTTCTCTTATGGTGCGTTTACATTGCTGTCGCGACTATCACCATCGCCACCACCCCTCACTGCCGTAATAGATACACATCGGGGGGGGGAGAGAGAGAAACAATACGCCGCTGCTCCTCACTCATATTGCCTGGCGTGTTTCTGTGACTGCGTGTTACACAGAAGGAAAGGGAATGCCGGTCGACCCTCCCCCTACTCCTTTCCGTCTTCGCTTCTTCCCTCCCATCGTAACGGATTGTACATGTGCATATATGTGTGCAGCTGACCTTGACGCCTTCTTCGTCACCCACCCGCACCCCCCTTTGCCCTCGCTTTCTTTCCGCGCCCTGCACGGCTCTGCACGGCTGCGGCAGGTGCGCAAGGACTCACGTTTCCTTTGCGTTGTCTGCTTGCCCTACCGGCCCCCTCATTTCCCAGCCACTGCTGCTGCTGCTGCCACACTTGCAGCAGCAGCACCTGTGAAAGCGCTGGCTGCAGCAGAACAGATGCGCACGGCGATAAACATACACGCGCAGACCGACCCACTCTCCACACAGCCTGTAGGAGCTTGCAGGCTTCACCAGCACACGCACACGTGCAACAATACGCGATACGCAGAGGACGATCTTTTCTCGAAGCAGCTTGGCGTCCATGAGCAGAGCGATGCTGCCGCCGTCCAACGTGTATTCCTCCGTCAGCTTTCGCACGCCGGTGAGCGCCGCCGCCGTCAGCACCACTGATCCACCAGGATCGGCGGCGGCAGACTCCGCCTTTTCAATGGTTCTGCCGCCGCCGCCGGCGCGACGCGGGAGACGAATGCCGAAGGATCTCGAGGGTATCGCGTCCCGCTACCTGCAGCGACTCGGGAACACCTTCATCTGTGGCGCAGGCAGAGGGAAGGGAGGCCGCCTGGACGAGTTGGCCGATGACGTCGCCGCAGCCGAGGGAGAATGTGCCGGCGGTTGCAAGGCGCCATCCATGCGCCCTCAACACAGCGCCCGCAGAGGCCTCTGTGCCATATCGCTGGCCTCCTCCCTCGCTGCCGGCGTTGTGGGCACCCGGCAGGACGGCGAGGCGGCGTCTACGACTGCTGCCAATCGCCGGAGGCATCGGCGCGTTACCTCTCTTGAGGTGCCCAACAACGGCGACTCTGCCTTTCCTCGTAGCTCCCCTTTAATCCCTCCAAACACGGCACTGCCAAAGACTGACTCGGCGCATGCTAGAAGCGGCGACGATCCTTCGGTGATGCCACGCTTGCACGTCTCGCAGGCGCCAGGTAGCGCTCAGCGACGTCGACACGGGGGCCCGGATGCTTTGGCCGCATCGCGGACATCTGAAAACGCTCCGGGTGGGCTAACGGGTCACCTGCGCAGACGCGGTAGAGGGTGCACCAATGAGCATTTGCCACCCAGCGTCCCTCGCTTGTCGCGTCCCAAGAGCAGTTCAGGCAGCAGTACCTGCGGCAGCTCCCTCGCAAGCCTCGACACGAGCGAGCGAGGCACGAAGGTCACCGCATCCCCGTCAGCGCGCTGTCGTGGAGGAAACCCAGCGGCGGGCGAGGTGGCCGCTCCAGAGGCAGGCTATGCAGTGGCGAAGGCAGACTCATTGGTGGCCGAGGCGGCCGAGTTGATGGCGAGCGCCGTGCCCCCACGCCGAAAGCTTCGTGACGAAAACGAACGCGCCGCGCAGGTTCTTGCGCAGGAGCACTCGAAGATTCTCTTGCTTGTGGGGCGCCGCGCCAACGCGGTAGCGGACATTGAAGACTTGGTGGAGGTGGCCGACGCCGTGAGGGAGAAGACGCGGCAGGAGCGGCTGAACCTGCTGCCGATGCCAGGGCCCCACGCTACAAGCGATGTGGCGACAGCGCCTTCAGCGGGCGGAGCAAGCCCGCGTCACCAAGACAGAGGAGGTGGACATGCCGCAGATAGAGTGACCTCGGCGTCTTTGCTTGACCTGACCGCGGTGCGGTTTCAGCTGCACAAGCTGAGCAACGACCTCTTGTGCAACGGCAGCACCAACCTTGACGCCACGCAGCTGCGCCAGCTCGTGTATCAGTTGGACGACCATGTGGACTCGGTGGAGGAGGTTCTCGAGGTGGAGGTGGGCGGTGTAGCATCGACAGACGCAGAGACACAGCCGCTCCGCGGGACAGCAGGAGCCGCTGTCGACGCAGAGCCGCTGCCACGCCGATCGCTGCGGCAGCGGCTGCAGGGCGCGAAGAAGGAGCAGAAGGACCTGCTCGAAGCCTCGTCTAACTTGCTACACATGGTATGGCTCATGGAGAGCGTCGATACGGAGCTTCTGACGGATATGCAGCATCCCCAGCCAACGGAGACGCGCGAGAACCGGGCAACGGGCGCGGGGACGGTGGCCGGGGAACAGGCGCGCGGTGGGATTCCGTTGACGGCGAATGAGGATACGGCCGCTGCATTGATGCGCTACACACGTTGCCAGCCCATCCCCGGCGGCGCTTTAAACCGTTCACTGTCCACCTCCGCGACCATCACGACGGCACGAGAGTGTGGTAAGGCGGAACCGGGTCCTCACGAACGCCATCGCGCTTCCCTCGAGACAACGGTCAGCGAGCCCAGCATGGTGCCGTTCTCCCTCACCGATCTCACCGGTGGCAACAAAACAGGCTGTATAAGCACGGCAACCCCGACGCCGGCTGCCGGCGGCCAGCAGCAGTGGCGGAAGGGCCCGAAGGACACCGGTGCTGTTCCATCCACGTCTACCGCTCCCTCACATCGGCTGAACTTGCTTCGCTTCATGTCGGAGGTGCTTGCTCAGTACGAGTTGGAGCATGTGGATGCAGCGAAGCTGCGTAAGAACCGACCGCTCTCGGCGCCGTCGATGCGGCTCCACCACCAAGTAGCGTCGCCATCCACAGAGCGAGACTGCCAACAGGAGATCAACGGAGCCGAGGAGGTGGAGGCAGGCCTCAATGATGCATGCTCGCAGCCGATGGAGGTGACCGCGGGGGATGACCGGGCTCGGCGCAGTGCGGATGGTAGCCTGTCATGGGCACGGCGGCCTCCCTCGAGCACGCCAGGCGCCATCGCCGCCACCGATGGTGGCGTGCAGCCTTTAGAGGCAGACAGCCTGTGTGAGAAACACTGGCGCTCCTCTGAAGCAATACATCACCGACAGAACCGGCGTGGCAGTAGTACGAGTCATGATCAGAAGGTGCTGCTTGGTGCGCAGCTGCGCAACCTGCGCACTGGGTTGTTGCACGACCTGCATGAACTGTGCACGACTCACAACTACGTGCGGCTCATCGAAACCCGCCGACGGGAGCTGAACGAAGGTGCCGGCAAAGGCGACGCCGAGTACGCGGTCGAGATGGAGCAGAAGCTGGCTGGGCATCGTCTGCAACTTGAAGCGGCAAAACGCGCGCGCGAAGAAGCCGCGAGGCGTGAAATGGAGGCGGCAGCGCTGGCGCAGGTGTGGGGACAGGAGGGCAACAGGCCTCGCACAGGGAGCGACAAGAGGTCTGTCACTTCTGGCGGCTCGCAGCGGACGGTTTCCACCGAGGAGGGCCACGGCAAGCCGCCCAGCAATGCCGCAGCCCCGCGGTCGGCGTCGCCAAGAAGCGGTGCGCTTCAGCCTGACAAGAAGCCTTCAGCGACGACGCTTCTGTCTGGCGCGGCTGTGCAAAGTCGCCCGACTGCGGAGGAGGCGGTGGCCGCCGCGCCAGTGGAGACGGAGCTGCTGCGAGAGTACCTCGCGGACAAAGGCCTTGTCTTCACCGTTGTCGGAGTGAAGAGGAGCCCTCAAAAATTCGCGGGGGACGGGGCTGCTGCGACGGAGGCGCACGCCGGCGCTGCAGCGACGCACCCCAAGAAGAAGAGTGGCTGCCGCGTAACTCTCGGTGAGGCTAAAGGACCTAATCGCTATCTCTACTACGAGCTTCGCGTGGAGAAGCCGCTATCCGCTCCGCCGTTAGAAAGCCCGGGTTTCGACGGTGCCACCAGCGACGCCACTCCTGCACCTGCCTCGGCCAGTTCTATGGCCGCGGTGGTGCAGGTGAACACACCTCGATTGATGAACCTGAGGATGACGGTGGAGGCTGGGGCGGCAGTGGAGGAAGTGGCGAAAGGGCCGCTCGTGACAATGAGAGTCACCTCTGGCGCCCCAGCTCGGCGGCTGCTCACCCTTACACCTGCGAAGCCCTGCAAAGCCGTCTCCTACGCACAGGCCTTCATGTTTGGCGCAATAGACGCTGCCCGCGGCAGAGAGCAACGGCGACGGTCCTCGCACGACATGTGGGAGGCGAACTCGACGGCTTCTGCGACCTTCGCGCTTCCCACCGGCGACCAAAGTCGCCGCAGCGGGTCGCGCAGCTCGTCTCTGGACAGCCGCAAAGTTCGACCTGCCAAGCGGGCACCACTCACGACCTGTTCCGCGGCGTCTGGCGGCGGCGGGGCCTCGAGGCGGTCGAAGGAGAGTGTTGCTGGCAAGGACAGCAAGGAGCCGACGGGGGTGAAGGGGCCCGACGACGCATCGAAGCGCCCTGGAGGACAGAGCCTTGAGAGGGCTCACACGCCAAGCGCATCAGGACCGGTCACAGCGGCGGACATTGAGACAGCGAAGAGGACGCCGAGGCAAGGCACGCTAGCATCCCCGACGTCTCTTGCGGGAGTGGGAGCCGCCGATGCAACTGCCACCGCGCTCACCGAAGCCTCGCCGATGAATATCAATGGCGTTTCCAACACGGCTTTGTCCGGCGCGGCGGCGGTGATGCTGCAGCCGTCGTACGCCTCTCTCAAAGCGAGTCAGCCGTCACTGTCGACCCCGAGGCATCTGCCTCACAGTCCGCCTCTCTCCTTCGTGCCACGCCCTGCCGACGAATGGGGAGTGCCGCATGCACACACGGAGATGGAGGCGGTGGAGAAGAACGCGGTGATATTGACAGTGTTGCAGACCAGCGATGAGGGCGACGCTGTCGGTGCGGCGCAGCCGCTGACGTTGGCGACGGAGGAAGAGGTGGCGGCTGCAAGAGCGTCGTCTGCAAAGTCGAAGAGCGAGTGTGGCGGGACCGGCGCGTCTGCCTCAGAGCAGGCGCGGGCGTCTGTGAACGACAGCGACATTCTCAGCTTGATGGAGGGGTGGCGATTGTGTGGCGCCACCGCGTTCGCCAGAAAGGGTGCTGAGGGGCAGAGGATGACGGAGAGCCCGTCCGCGGCCGATGCCGGAGCTTCTTCTGTGGTGGACGCAATCGCGACGGCGATCCTGCGCCAGGCGATGATGGACGGTGCTGACGGCGAAGGCGATGCTGCCGAAGGCAGCGTGGACGCGAGGGGAGGCTCTGTGAGGTCTGGCGGCTTCAGAGCCGGCGTGGGCGGGGAAGGATTGACCGACCCCGCGCGGCTGGCGGCTGAGAAGGAAATGGCCGCATCGCACGTGCTTCACTCGCCAGCGCCCGTAGAGGAAGAGCATCGCGGTGGCGCTTCTCGCACCGGCAGCCATGCTCCACCGCTCTTCCCCGCCACTTTGATCGACGCCCCCCAACTGTCGTCATCCCCCCAAAAGAGGCAGGAGCAGCATGGTGGAGGCGAGCAAACCGCCACCGGGCGAGTCTCAGGTGGGCGGTTCGTGCCGGAGGCCTCGACATCCAGGGCGCACCTTGTCTCCGAGTCTGCAAGGTCGCCATCGGCGAAACCGAGGACGATGCCGCCGCCGTTGCTCATCACCTCGCAGTCACGTCCCCTTCACTCCCTAGAGGTGGGGAGCCACGGCGGTGAATGCATTCGCTTCGACTTCCCTGACGACGGTGCCGCCGGCGCGCCGACCACGCCACCGCTGCCACTACTGTCGCCCGCGAACCCACAGCCGCCGCACAAAACACCTCGTAAGGCAAAGCCTGCTCACAGCTCTGCCACGAAGTCGCCCGCCGCACCGGCTGGCGCCGCCCGCACATCACCAGCGCCGCCGCAGGGTATCGATCCGGTAAGCGACAGGGCGGAGCAGGAGGCGTTCGTGCCGCCACCGGTCGTGGTAGTGGAGCGGACGCCGGGCAGCGCAAAGCCGTACATGCTGCTCCCACGTGAAGCCGCGGCAAGCTTGCTAGGCCCGTCGCTTCGCGACATGGCGCGTGGGCGACCCGTCAGCAGCGGTACTGGAAGGCGCGCCGGTCTCGATTCCGACACACGAGGGGGCGCCGCTGCCTTCCACAAGACGACGGACGCTGCTCCTGTTGCTTCGCTGTCGCCCCTGGCAGCGGCGCATTCCGTGTTGCCCACAACCGGGGCTGCGGCAGCGGCAGCCGCTGATACGGAGACTTTATCGCACGTGCAGAAGTTCCTGCAAACCATTAGTGGCGAATTCCCGCGTCACGGCGCGACTGGAGTCGGCGGCGTCGACCCGGCGGCAAACAAGCGCTCGCTGCAGGCGACAAAGGGTGCAGCCACGCTTGCGCTGCGTACGGAGCTGGACCAGCTGCAGGAAGATGCTCGTGAGCTCTTCATGATGGACCCTGTGCGGTACGACACCGTGATCTCGGAGCTGATGGAGCAGGCTGCTCGCGCACTGCTGCAGGGGTCTGTCCACGCTGCAGCACCATCACCGGCTGAGAAAGAAAGGGGTGGACCCGTGGCAGGTGCAGCGCCGGCCTTCTCCCACAGCAGCCCTTTGCCAGGGTTGCGCGGTGGAGAGTCTCAAGCAGGAGGCGGTGCTGACGGTTTGACCAATACAGCCGATCCCGCGACAGCCGCATCCTTCACGCATGAGAGACCTTTCTGCACATCAGGTTCGGTTCCGCCAATGCTTGAGCAGTTTAAAGCATCAGAGGCGGATGAGGATGAGCGGGGCCGTGGTTCAGGCCTGGGCCTGCGTGCACCGCAGATGAACCTCAGCAGCACCATCACGACAAAACGAGGCAGCCATATTAACAGCGCAGGCGGTGGCGTGTCGGTGTTGTCGCCGCGGCCGTTGCATGACGCGTTTGCATCGACACGGAGCCGTCTCTCTCAAGCAGCGGTGGCATCACCAGAAGACGGTGATGGCGATGTTGAGAAGCAGCGTCCTTCTATGGCGTCGTTCCCGCCACAGCCAAAGGCGCAGCGGCGCCCAACGCACACACTTGTCATGAGGGACGGCGCCATTGACGAGGCAGCGAGGCATCACCGCGCATCTTGCGCAGACGCGGCCGCCGAGGTGGAGCGAATTCTCTACGAGCAGATGAAGGCCCAACTGCTGCTGCGAGCCATCATTGCCAAGATGAAAGAGCTTTGGCACACGAAACAGCAGCACGCCGAGGCTAAAAACCGTGAGCGCCTCGCCAAACACAGACAGCGCTTGATTAAGCGCGGCTTGGCTGCCGCTTGGCCGCTGGAGCACCAGCGCGTGCTCCATCTCCAGAAGCTGATCCACCTGCTCGATCGCCGGGTCGGTCGCGCGCATGGCTGGCTGCCGCACTATTCCGACTCCAACGTGCTCATGGACGCTCCCTCTCTGGTACCGTTGCCTCGCAGCACAGGCGGTGCAATGCTTCCGACTGCGTCAACCGGCACTCATGCGCCCCTTGCATCGTGGTATCGGCAACGGGGCCAGAACACGCTCGGCGCCGCGCAGGATGCCGATGGCGTCTCGGAGGCGCACGTGTGTCCGCGGTACCTCCACTACCTTCCGCAGCGCCGCCTTTTCCGCTACATGCGCCTGGCAAAGGGGCGGCGCGTGCTTCCTCTCCGGCTCGTGCGCGCTGACATTCACAGGAGCCACAACCAGCATCTCCTCCTCGGCTATGACAGGATCGCCCTGGAGGACGAAGGAGAGGACCAGGGCAGCTCATACGAGGGCAGAACGTCGGATGGCTGGCCGAAGCGAAAGCTGCCGCGGCGCCGTCGCGGACAGCCACACGATCACGCTGCTCCCTTCCAGGAAAGCCGGTACGAGGACATGAAAACACGCGGAGAACGTGAGCGCTACCTACGGCGCCTGCAGCGCACAGCGGCGTTCCAGAGCGTTTCTAAGATGTACTCACCGCGAACGCGGCAGGAGGCCGATTTTCCCTCCCCTTTCCACTGACGATGTACTATCTAGCCTTCCATCGGCAGCAGACGCGCCAGTGCGTCTTGGTTGTTTCTTCGCTTGCGCGCACTTCTCAGCGCTTGCTGCGCCACGGGTGATGCTTGACGGTGTGGCGCAGGAGTGCGTTTACACGTGCCTCTATGTATTGATTGGCTGTCCGTCGGTGCGCTTGCCTGCCTCTGGGGGTGCCTGCGGGGAGAATGTGCCTTCGGCATGTGACATTGCTTCTTGTTTTCTTGCTTTTCTGATGGAACGCGCGTGTGCCAGCGGGGACGTAAGTGCTCGACGACGAAGGTGTGTCTGCGATATCACACGCCAGATGCCCTTCCCTTACTTGTCTCTTTGTATCGCTGCCTCTTTGAGATTTCCTTGCACTTTTTTTGTTTTGTGTCTCTCCCCCTTCCCTCCCCCCATATGACCGGCGAGCCAACTCTCACGCACGCATCAGCGAAAAGCCCATAAAGAAATGGGCAGCAGCACTGCTTAATGCCACACACACACACACACACACACACTTATATGTACACTACATTGGAATCAGCTACCACAACGAAAAGAACACACACACACACACACACACACACACACGCATTCGAGGAAGCGACAAAGGCAGAGGCGCTCGAGCAAGGGCGCCGTTGCTGGGCAGCGGTGCACAACCGCCATTGATCTCCTCAGGAGGTTTCACACGCCCCCCTTCGCCTCCTCGTCTCTCTCTTCCCATCACCTAAAAACCGCATGCTCAACGGAGTGCATGCGGACGACGGTGTTATTTTGCTTCTTTCGCCATACGCGTTCACTAGACTACCCGCTCTTCCTTCTATTACGATAATTCGTGCTTTCTTCTTTGCGTTTCTTCGGCCTCATCGGCTCGATCAGCGCAGCTCATTCTTCCACCTGATGAGCTCCTCTGCTGGCGCGTCATGCGCCTCTCGATCGTTTTCGGCCCTCCCACTCTCCTCCCTCCGCGCGTGCACAGCCGTACACACACGCACGTTGACCATGTGAAAATCAAACGAGGAGGGGAGCGCAGCGAGAGACCGACCGGCCGGCGCAGAGGTCACAGCTGTGTTTTGTTGGATGCTATTTTGCCCCGGCGTCTCCTCCTCCTCTCTGTCCTCTGCGCGTGTTCTTGTCTTTGCGATTGCCGTGTGCTATTCTTATTTTCTCTGAGCGTTTGCCGCCAGAACGGAAGACGGAGGGCTCACCGAAAGGCGACAGGAGCTCATACATGCACGCACACACACCTACACACACACACACACACACTCCGCACCATTCTGACGTGCATGCAACACCAAGCACTCATCTTTTACCCGCTTTCTTCTTCTGCACATACCCTCTCTCGCGGAATCAAGTCGTCGTAAGGGTTTGCTTCAACCACGCCGCACTCCCTCTTGGAGTGGCAGCCAGGCCTGCCGATTCCTGGGTAGCTTTACCCGATGAGGACTTACAGGCAACAGAAGTCTCGTGGATCGCTCTGCCAGCGCCAGGGGGGGGGGGTATCGAGGGCGCGAATAAAGAGCTGCAAAGTCGGCATGCGCTTCCACGGAAAGAGGCAACTCGCCCCGTGAGGCGGAGTTGGGAACATGCGTTGGAATGCATCATCCTTCCAACCGTTCGACATCCTTCTCTTTCTTGTATTATTGTGCGTTGCCCATGAGGCGTGCTTCAGCGTTTCCTACGAGGCTGCTGCACGCACTTCTTCCGCTCCTCGCTCCCACCCAGCGAATACTAGAAAGCGTCTTGGGTCTTTCCCGCTTTCTTTCTCCATCTGTGTTGGTCTCTTCTTCCCTTCCCGTCCCCTTATATTCCCCTCGTAATACCCGACCACACAAAATGTCGCAGCCGGTGAGATCCGCTCCACTGTCTGTCCCGACGCCAGCCCCCACGAAGGTCGCCATGCTGCCTTCGCAGCCGCGCCCGCGTCTTACTGGTCTGCCACCCGGTACGGCGTTTGTGAAGACCGCGCTGGCAGTGCCTCCGGCAACCATGCCGCGCCAGCATTCCACCACCGCAGAGATGTCGCTGCTGCACTCGCTGTCCGCATCCAAGGCAGCCGCGAGCCCAAAGCCGCCTCCGCCGCTTCCATCGGTGCCAGCGAACAGCTGGTATGCTCAGCCGTTCGTCGAGCGGCCTGGTACACCAATGTCCACTTTCCATCGGAACCACCGCGGCAAGATCATCTTCTCGCCTCGTCCCGTACCGGTCGAGGAGGCGGAACTGCTAGCGCTACCTGGACAGGAGCCGCGGACCTTGACCATCTGCGAGGTGGGCAAAGACCTTCTCTACGGAATGGCCTACCTCTATGCCGTGCCGCTTGCCATTGAGCATCAGTGGCGCGGCCGCGTCGCGTACCTTCAGCAAGTGCGGCGGCATCAGGCTCCGATACCGGACATCGTGCTCCGAAGTGTTCAGGGACGCACGGCGCTACAGCGACAGCATCAGGCGCAGGAGGGTCTCAAAGCATCAGTACCGCTGTCTTCGTCTTCGCCGACGTCGCCAGCTCCAGCTGCCTCGGCACTGGCGCCGGTGGAGTACAGCAACATCATGCGCTTCGAGCGTGGCGAGGCTGCTGTGTATGACCGTCCTGCCGACGACTTTCTGATTGGCATAAAGGTTTTCGTGAGCGAGGAGCTTGTGGAGGATCACTACCCCGACGTGCACGCGCTCCCTCAGTGCACGGCGACCATCACCGCCAAAGAGGCCGCACAGCTCTGGAGCTGCGTTCCCTTTGTCTTGATCGGCTACCTCAACCAGGCGCTCCTGGACCCCATCTCTCTCTTCCACACCCTCTCCTTGAGCTTTGTGGAGCACCTCCTGCGGGTGAAGCTGCCTGGCCGTGGCCCCGCTGGCCCCGCAGAGGAGCGCGCCAAGGCAACGTCGACGCGGCCTTCATCCTCTGCGGCCGCCCCCTCGCAGCCCACCAAAGCTGCGCTACTGGAGCTGCCTTTGCGGGTGGAAGTGGTGTACGGTTGCCGCGCGGAGGCGTTCTACTGCACGGACTTCATCTCGCGCGGCCGCTGCGTTTTGCGCATGACAGAGGCCTCCAAACCGTCGTTGAAGAGTTATGAGGAGAAGTTGCGTGCACTCGTCAAGGCACGCCATAGGGCGCCCCAGTTAATCCCCCGTCCCGCGCGCGGTCTTCCACCACCGCGCGCGTGTGCCGGATGCGGCTATCCCTTGCAGTTCCGCTGCAGTTTCTGCGGCGCCGAGGTATGCGGGAGCTCGGTATGCGCCTTGAGCGCTGTCATCGGCTACCCGCGCGCCTGCACGCGACACGTGCTACAACGCTGAGCCGCAGGGGACGAAACTAGAATCCTGGGTCCAGTGTGTGTGCCCAGAAGTATGGCCAGTGTACAATTCGTGAGGCCCGCAACAGTTCCCGGTAGCGTGCACGGCAGCGCGACCTTCGATAAGCGTCGTGCTATCCATGAGCAAAGCTGCCCGGGTGACGGGTGAGGGAGTTGGGTGAACGTGGCGCTGCTCGTCTCTGAGGCTACGCGCTTGGGGGAGGGAAAAGAAAGGGGAAGGGCGATGGAATGGAAAGATGCAAGTATCTTCTTTATGCGGCGGCACCGCGGGACCTCACTTCTGATGATAGTCTACGCGCTTGCACGTATGTATGTGTGTGTGTGTGTCGATGACGCAACTCTGTCGTGCTGCCTCTGGCGTCCTTTCTTTGTCTGCTCGAATGCCTGAGTCTCATGCGACTATGCGAAGCGGTTCCTCTGCCTCGCGGTTGCCGGCCAACCCTCCTCTATTCGGACCAGCCCAATACTTTTTTTTTCTTGTGGTGTGTGGTTTTCTCCCTAATGGCACAGGGATAGGAGGCGGTGGTGGGGAGTGGAGGGGGTAGTGCTGCCGCTCGCGCCTCTCAGCGCGTGGCATATCAGGGCCCAGTAATGCCGCTCTCTCTGGGTGGGTGGGGGTTGAGCAGCTTCTCCATATCCTTGCCAATGCCAAACCCATTTCAGGTGTTGACAGGGTCAAGTGCCTGCGGCTTAGGGAGCCCAGGGCGATGTATCCGTACTCATGCCAGCCGCTATGTGCATGGAGCTGCATCGGAGAAACCTGCGACAGTGAGCGCGTTGCTATCATTTCTACGACGAGGCAGAGTGTCAGCGCGACTCGATCGTATCTCACCCTCGGCCCTCGCTGCCTACTGGTGTGGGGAGCGTGCGTGTCACCCCCCGAGGGGAGGGGATGCACCAGGTGGCGACCGGCATGGCGGGAAGCGGCTATGAGGCGACCTGCGAAGCGTGGGTGGGCGGGTGAGTTGTACTTGGGACAGGGGGCGCGCTCCGATGACTGAGTCTGCGCAACGCTGCACCACGTGTCTAGCGCTGCTTTGCATCACGCGGGTGGGGACTGTGCCAGGACCTGGTGGTTGTGATGGTAAAGTGGAGTGGTGTGGCGTTCGAACGGATGCGCTATGGCAGGAAGGAGACGCGCCGAGGGGAAGACACGGGAGAAAAGGGTCTTTGCCTTTTGTGTGCTCCTGAAGCGCCTGCGCACGCCCTTCCCCCTTCATACAGCGCGAAGTAGCAAATACAGGAGACAAAACCAAGTAACGCAACACTGCATGATGCAAGCGTCAACCAGAGCCGAAACAAAAAAGAAAAACAAACAAGCAACAGCAAAAATAAAACAAAGAAGTCGCGACAGCCTTCTCTACTCTCCCCCTTCCCTCACTCGTGGTGGGCATGGCTGAGGGAAGTGGACAGGGAGAAAAGAGAAGACAGGCCGTTGCTACAATGCGCTGGACTGCCGCCCGTCTCACCCTCCGCCGTGCACCGCTGCTAATCGCCATATATTTTGCCGTGTGGCCGTCGTTGCTTGGCGGACTGGTGCACGTGTGCGAAGCACCTCTGCCGCTATGTCACTCCTTCCAACCGTTGAGGAGATGCCTCTTCTCACCTTTTGGGCATGGCGTGTGCGTACTTGGTGTTTGGATGAAGGCCTTCCCCCCTCCTTGACTGGCTTGACCATGCCTCAGCACGTGCGCCCTCCCCTTTGCCAACTTCCCTTCTTTCTCTTCTGCTTCTCCTTTTCAGCTGCCTCTGAACGAACAAGGAGGGGGAGGGGCGCGCACACGCACACGCAGAGTGCAGGTCGCCCACGCCCCTCAAGCGCAGAGCACAGAACCGGCAACATCGGCAAAGCAGCACCTCATTTCCCCGCCTCTCTATCTACATTATATATATATATATATACACCTATATCTACATGTATAGACACGTTCAGGCTTGCTCCCCCCTCTTCGCCTCCAGTAGCGGCGCCGCGTCTCTCATCTCCTTCCTTGTCTTTCTAGCGACTGCGAGTGCTTGACAGCATTCTTCGCCTCCTCCCCTCTCCCCCTTGCCGTGCACGGCGCTTAGCATCTTTCTTTATCTCTTGTGCTTGCGTGATTGCTCGTACTGAGCAACACGATATTCTTCTCTGTCTTTGAGTGCCGATACGCCGTGTTGCTTCTCTTTTCGAGTTCGCGCCTACCTACGCTTGTCTGTCTGTGTGCACGAGTGCTGGCGTATTTCATTTTTTTTTTCTCCGGGAGGGAGGGAAGTGGGGTAAGCAACTTGCGAGCTGAGAAGCGAAGCAAAGCAGCGGCGGGAGGGCCTTTATCTCGACACTTCGTGCGCCCAAACGCCGCACCTCTTGTGCCGCTGCTGTTGGCGCCACCTTGTGTCTCTCACAGACCCGCTCTGTCTTCATCCTCTCCTCCGTTGTTCAGCGCGTGCATGTGTGTCTGAGTCCGTCTCTAGCTCGCTCCGCTTCGGTTTGTTTCTTCTTTCTGAGGTCGCTCGCCACCCCGCGACTCGCCGTCGATCCCCCCTCTCCCTCCCCCACTTCCCTCTCTCTCCCCTGCACAGCTGTGGCTTATGCTGAGCGTGGTGCTCACGCTGACTGACTGCACACGCGCAGAACCTGAGCGGAGACAGACACGGGCATTATGCACCGCGTGCGCAGCCGCAGAACTACGAAGCACAATTTAAAACAACACAACACACATGCACACAGAGACACGGGAACCGACACGTATTTTATTTCCTTTCCCTGTTTACCTCGGCGCGCTGCTTTTGCCTCGCTGCAGCAATTTTCGGATTCTTCTCTGGGGTCGTCGTCCACGCAGACTCCTTGTCTGTCTGTCCCTCTCTCTATGTGCGTGTACGCACCAAGATCGACGCGCAGCCCACACATTGAAGCACAAGTGCAGAGTTTCAAAACGGGTCAGGTGAGACGCTGCAATGGCTCCTGCCACAGCCAGTGCAATTCTCGCCAGGGCCGGTCATGAGCCCCCGGTGAGCGCGAGGGAGGTGTGGAAGACGACCGCGATGAAGTACGTCTACCGCTTCGTGCCCGTCTCGCGGTGGCACCGCCTCCTGACCCCAAAGATCATCCTCAGTGACGGCATCGCCGGCTTCATCGTTGGCGTCATGATTGTGCCGACATGCCTCTCGTGGTCCAGTCTGGCCGGTCTGCCGTTCTCGTGCGGTCTCATCGCGGCCCTCGTCGCCTCCTTTTCGTACGGCACGTTTGGCCAGTGCGCGTCGCTGTCGATCGGGCCGGTGGCGGAGATCACGACGCTGCTCATTTCTATCCCGGGCATCCCGCTCGCGGAGCGCAAGGACACATTCCAGAGCCTCGGTGTGCAGGTGGGGATTGTGAGCATGGTGCTTAGCTTTGTGGACTGCGGCACTGTCATAAAGACGATCTTCGCGAAGGCCGTCGGCGACGGCTACACGTGCGCCGCGGCGCTGCTGGCCATCTCGGCCCAGCTGAAGGTGATGTTCAATGTCGTGCCAGAGGACAAGGGCTACGGAAATTTCATCAACACCCTCATCACGCTCGGGACTCGGATGTCCGCGAAGAGCCTCTACTGCTTTGTGATCTTTATGGTGTACTGCACATACCTGATCCAGATCAAGAAAGCCGGACTGCCCCTCTGGATCCCACACCAGCTCATCGTCGTCGTCGTTTCCACACTTGTGACGTGGGGCTTCCGGCTGGACCAGCTCCTGGACCTGGCGATCGTGCGCGACATTCCAGCCGTCCTGAGCTGGCCGCGCTTTCCACCAATGAACAATCTCATCGGGCTGGGGCCGTACACGCTGACCATCACCGTGATCATCTTCGTGCAGATGTACGTGGTGGCGCAGCGGGTGATGCCAAATATTGACCCCAACACAGAGCTCTTCGCTGGCGGCATCACCAACCTGCTTGTGAACCTCATGTCTGGCATGCCGGTGTCGAACTCGTTTAGCTGTTCCTCTGTGCTGATTGAGCAGAAAGTGCACACGCCGCTGACTGCCTACGCGACCGGCGCGGTTGTGCTAATCACAGTTCTGTTCCTCACCAGGCTTGGTGTCTTCTACTACCTCCCGAAGCAGGCGCTGGCCGCGATCGTCGTCTCGAGTGTGTGGCGCCTCGTGAACTTCTCGGGGCCGGTGCAGCTGTGGCGCTACAGCCGTAAGGACGCCGGCGTGTGGGTGCTGACGTTTCTGCTGACCCTGATCGGCGGCATTACAATCGGTGTGCTGAGTGGAATTGCGTTCTCTCTCATCTTGGTGGTGCTTCGCATTGCCCGGCCGCGCGCGGTGAGCGTTGGATTTAACATGCAGACGTTCCGCTACGGAGACATCCGCAAGGACCCGGAGCTGCTCGTGTACCCGAACATCCTGATGTGGCGCTTCGACGCCCCTCTGTATTTCATCAACATCGGCTACTTCCAGGAGCGTCTCATCGCTGCCATCGCCGCGGAAGTGCGCCCCATCGACGTTGTTATAGTCACCTGTGGAAAAGTGGTCGACATCGACGCGTCGGCGCTGGCGTCACTGCCTTTCATCCTCGACTACACCTCGAAGTCTGACCCGACTCGACCACGGCGCATCATCCTGACGGATATCCACGGACGGCTGGAGAAGGTTCTCCTCGCCTCGGCAGCACTGCCGATCTACGTGCCGGAGGAGTACGACCGCATCTCGATCGAGCAGATCACGGCCTCTGGTAAGTTTCCTGTCGTCTTCAAGAAGCTGGAGGAGGCGATCGCATTTGGGCAACGGTGCATATCGGAGCGCTATGGCAATGTGGACACCGCACCGTACCCCAACGTGTCCTTCTTGACAGACGTCGTGATGGAGGCGGCACGGCTGCCGACAGGGGACGGCTGCGTGCCGTCCTTCCTATCGCTGTTGGAGGCGGAGAGCGCCACCCCAGCCGCGGCGGGCGGCACCACAGCAGCAGCGGCAGCGCCGTTGAGCTCGAACTCACCACACATTGTGGTGACAGCGCCCGGCGAGGCATCGCGTGGGCCCAGCCGAGCGGAGGATGCGCAAGGCAAGACAGCGCGCGCCGAGGCCTCCATTTCCTCACCGCGGCTGCCACGCAACAGCGCCACGACCTCCGCGGATTTACCGAGGCCGAGCGTGGACGATGACGACGACGACGACGTCGACGATGGAGACCCACCACAGCAGCAGCAGGACAGCCTTGTGCGTCACCTTGCCACGCTAAAGAAGCTCTCCACATACTCGCCCGATCGCGAGCTTGTCGGCGTGCTGGGTGTCATTCGCCATGGCGAGGTGACGCCGAAACAGAAGAAGAAGCTGCTCTTCAGCGACCCGACTCTGCTGCGGCTAGCCTTCCAAGGGCGCGACGTGCGCCGGACGAAGCGCAGCGTCGATGAGCTGACGGAGTTCTTTGCTGTGGTGGAGCGGCTGCTCTTGGAGACGCCAGCCTCAAATATGAGCTCTGCGGGGTCCGCGGACATGCTGGATGCTTCGTTCCTTGGCACTACCAGCCCCTTGACAGGCCGAATCTCCGCATCCACGGCAGAGAGCTGGGCGCGCGTCTTGTCCATTGTCCGAAGCCGCCCGGATGGGCTCAAGATCCAGGTCAAGGCGCGTGTGACGTCCACCTCGGGTACCGTTTCGTTTGCCGAGAGCGAGCGGATCTCCCCTCAGAGGCACGTACACTACGGCGGTAGTGCATGGTGGAAAGTCGGCGGCAGCGCACCGAGTCGCCATAGCAGCGGAAGCGGTAGCGCTGACGAGGAGTGGGGCGAGCCGGCGGTGGGCCTTCTCGTGGTGAAGTGGGGCGGTGTACTGACCAAGTCCGGGATCTTGCAGGCGCATGTGATGGGCGAGAAGTTGTTTGCACGCTTCTACGCAGCAGGAGACCTGCCACTGCGTCGCCTAGTTCAGTTCACGCGTCACCCGCTAGTGACGGCGTCCGACGAGAACCGGGTGGTGAACACGGCGCTTGTCGTGGCCAATGCCCTCACGCAGACCTCTGGCGCCACTCTGCACCGCTGCGACATTGTGCTCAATGATGGCCTCACCAAGACGCTGGGGCCAGTTGCGAAGCGTCTTCTCCAGGAGGAGTACCGGTACTTCGAGTCGCTGCTCCACATCGAGTCCGCCGCAGCGGCACGGCATTTCTTTCACATCCCAGGCTTCCGCCAGCTACTGTCCATCCCGCCGCGAGATAGCCTTCGTGGCTGGGTGGGCAGCGAGCATGACGACGGCCATGCTGACAGTGACGGGAGCGACAACGGGGCGGCGCACATGTTCAGCCAGACGGTCAGCAAGAACTCTGAGAACGACAAGGCACCGAAGATGAGCGGTCGTCCTCCGCCGTCTTCGTGCCGCCGCAGCAAACGGACTGCATGTGAAGGAAATCCGCGCAGCACTCAGTTTAACGGCGCACAGGATGTCACGCACGGCAGCCGTGCCTTTTTGATGCCGGAGCAGCAGCAGCAGCAGCAAAACTACAACTGCCATCGGCAGGACGAGTTCTACACCCCGTATCAGGTTCTGCAGGAGCTGGAAGAGCTCATGACGATCTTGTCCACGCTGGAGTTTCCGGTACACCTCGCCAAGGTGCCACTGAGCAACCACGAGACGCTGCAGGAGCTGCAGCGTCGCTACGAGGCGATGCTGAAAAACTTCGAGGGTGCTAAGCGCCGGATTCGAAGCAGCTATAAGCACTCCGTGCATATGATGAGCTCTGGTGCATCCCAGACACCCGCCTCGCCGGGGGCGAGGAACTTGAGGCCGGCGGGGCCAGCAGGACTCGATGAGGACCCGGAGCAGCAGATGCTTCTGGAGGCGATGGAGGAGACCGGTGGCTCGTCCGACGAGGACGGGTTCGATGCACAGCTGGTGGGGGACACTGAACTGGATCCCGACTTGCCGCCGCGGCGCGACCCCTCAGCGGCTGGTGGGTCGCTGGCAACAGCGAGGCCGTCGCATCTCACGATGCCCACCTCGAGCAGTGGACGCCCAGTTGAACCCGGGCAAGGCCGGGGCAATCACAGCCGCTGCCCTGTGCCCGCGCAGCAGCGAACAACGAGCGGCAGCGGCAACGGCGGCCAGACGCAGCCGAGGCTGCTTCATGCGGGTTCTGGGCCCTTCCACACTCCTTCTGGGCACGACCGTGGCCGCGGGAGTAATGGCCGCGGCCCACCAGGCGCTGCCACGCGCTTCGATGTGAGCGACGTGTCGAAGCTGCGAGACTATGGCTCCTACGACGTGGCGTACAATCTTCCTCTTGTGCTACAGCTGCACGCGTCTGTGCAGGAGCCGGCAGCGGCGTTTCAGCTGCGCCGCTTCGCTCGTGCCCTGCAGCGCTTCTCTGAGATCACCGAGTACCTGTCGCGCATCGGCGAGAATGTGCTGGTTGGGATCAACAGCAGCAAGCGCTTTATTATCGGCTCGCTGGTCAGTGATGGGCTGCTGCGGCGGCTGCACAACGACTTCCAGGACTTGGCCATGGCTGATGAGGAGCGCGGCGCGCAAGAGCTGCTGCTCAAGGCGCAGGCGCAGTACATGGCGGAGAACGGCGGCGTCGAGCACGATGTGCGCTACATGATTGGCCTGTGTTCGCGTCTCCCGTGCTGGCCAAAGAAGAAGAGGAGTAGGGCGGACGAACATGGCGGGTCTGCCTGGAGAAACGACATCTGGGCGCGAGAGACGCCGCAGGAGCGCGAGTTTAGGCTTCGCGTTCCCTTCATCTCTCTCCCTAGGCAAGAGGCGTGGACGCGTGCCGCGGCAGCCGACTTCGAGAGGTGCACACGTCTGTACTTCACCTCTTATCTCCGCGTCGAAGGCGTGCTGCAGTGCCTCTTCGAGAGCGCCACAGTCGAGGGCTTCAGCCGACCCAGCAAAGAGGAGATGGAGGCGACCCACCAGCTCTACATGCGCCACCTCATCTTCAAGATTTTCCGTCGCCGCAACGTGAGCTATACCGACGCGGAGGTGGCGGCAGCTATGCGTCGTCTGCACTTACTCTTCCGCTCAGATGTGGACTACGACAAGCAGCAGCGCGAGCTGCGCCTCGGACTCGCCGCCATCTACCACGCAATGTACTACGTCTCGATGGAGGTTTATCTCTCTCTCGGGGACGCCGATGAGGCGCAGGCGACCATCGTAGAGGACTTCCCGCTCTTCCACCTGGGCCGCGCTGGTGGCGGTGATGAGGACGGTGACAGCCCAAGTGCAGCCGGCACAGCAGCCAACACAGCAGCCGGCGGCGGAAACAGCGAGGACGGAGAAGAGCTGGTGGAGACAATGGCGCCGACTGGCGCGCCGTCGGCGGCTGGCGGCGGCACGGGGCTAACGGTGACAGACCCTTCGAGCCCACTTATACTCTCCTTCGCGCCGAGCGGTCGCACCAGCTGTGTTAGCAGCGATCCGGCGTCGTACTTCACCGCTGCGGGCGGCAGAAACGCAGCTGCTTTTTCGACTGCATCTGGCGGAAAGTCCGCGGAGACGCTCGCCGGCTTCGCTCGCAGCCCCTTGTACGTGCAGCATCTTGTCCCCGTGTCCAACGAACCGGACACGACGGTGACATCCGCCGCGGATGGCAGCGGCTCGGCGGCATTGGTGACATCGCCGCTCTCGCCCTCTGACGCACCTGGGCAGGCCGCCGCCGGCAGCGGGGTAGAGTCGGACTCTGGTGAAGACGGAACACGAAACCACATGCACAGACGCGTCACCAACGCGTCGACGCTTGCTCTAGCACCGCCGCCGCAGCGCGAGCCGAAGACGCGATCTCGATCCATGACGGCGGTGCCGACAAACACAAAGGACCCGGTCAAGGAGGCAACAGTTCTCATGACGCCAGAGGCCGGGCGTCGGACGGCAATGGTGCAAGAGATGAAGCACCGCGTCTCGAACGTGACACCGATGCGGCGCATTCACGAGGGGTTGAGCCTGAACGACTTTGTGCTCCTCGTGAAGGAGGTGGAGAGCGCCGTACGCTCACAGACAGCCTCGTCCTCCTCGGCACATTAGACGTGCATGCATATGCGTGTTGTGGCTGGTTGTTCGCTGACGTGCAAAGGCGAGAGCGAAGGCGCAGGTCAGGAGGGAGGGCGACTAAGGTCTGTGCCGTGTTCGGGTCATGTCGTTGTGGCGCATGCGCGTCTTCTGCGGGAAAGCTTCTCGCGTTTGTGCTCGATGAGTGCTTGCGTAGGGCGACCGCATCGTCTCCAGTGCGTGGGCGCGTGTGAATGTGTGAGGGGGGAAGTCGCAGCCTCCGCAGAGAAACGAACGCTGAGCTCTAGCCGACACGCCGCGGTGACATCCAAGATGGACGGAGCAGGGTGGACAGCGGCATTCCCGATATCAGTTTGGTACACGACAACGGCACTCGTGGGCTCAAAACCACCTCATACACTCTCGAGCGGCTCTGAGGTGGCTTCCATCGAGTAGACGAACACACAGCTCAGAGCTCAAGGGCGATGATGATTCTCGTCATCTTCATGGCCGGGCCCACCTTACGCGTTTGGTACAGACGCCTACTGGGTGAGCCTTGCACGGGTGCAAGCCACGTGCGCCCGTGGCTTGGGAGATGAGGCGTTGGTGCGTGAACTGTCAAAGTCGCGCGGGGGCCGTCTCCACACGAAAATAATAAAAAAAGCAAAACAAGGCCGTCTGCATGCGTGATGCTTGACAAGAAGCCACCACGTGCGTGTGCCTGATCAGCTGTTCAGTTTACACCAACACCACCCACGCGGTTGCCGGCTCCTCTTTGCCCTCCCCCCGCGCGTCTCGCTGTCTCGCAGTTCTTTCTTGGTGGGCTGCACTCGCCTTTCCTCCTCTTCGGCGTGCACCACAACAAAACACGTCGTTTTCTCCCTGCTTCATTCCCCCAACCCTACTCGCAGAGGAGGGGGCAGCTCACCAGTTGCCATTTGGTTCCGTCGATCCTGCGTCCGTTGTCTTTGTCGTTGTCGTTGAGTTTTGTGTGCGGCTGCGGGCAAGCAAGGAAACAAGAAGACTAGTGCATGCCTTATTGTTCTTTCTCCTGCACTTCTTTACACCTGTTCTTGGCACGCGCAGCTACCGTTGTAGTGCTGTGGTGCTTCTGACGCGAGCGCAGCCGGGCTCTTGCATCTCTGTAGCTTCGCCTAAGAGGCGGCGCAGGCACACACACACACACACACACACACACAAGCACGAGACACTACGCGCGCGCTGTTTGTGTGCGTCTATGGCTCATTCCTTTGCGCCTCATCGATGGTGCGCGCTGCCGCCCGTGCCGAAGCTATCTTGCATCTCCTCTGGCTCTATGCTCGTTTTCAGCTCTCATGGTGATGATGATTTTCGATGTGTGACCGCTTCCTATGCCGCCGCTGCACCCCCCTCCCCTCCCCCTCCTCTCTATTTCTGCAGACTGGCGTGTGCTTGCTCGCAGTGGCACATCCTCACTCGTTGTTCTTGTCTTTTGTGTGCTGCTGCTTTCATTATACTTCTTCTGGTGTCTCTACGCTTGTCGCACAACTGCCCCGCGCGGTGCGTGTGTGTGTGCGTGGGGGGGGGGGAGGTGATCCGAGCACTGCGCGTGCTCTTTCTCGCTTTCTCCGCCCGATCGCACTATCACCACCCGAATTACGCCTCGCGCGTTGTGCTGCGTCTGTGCTTCGTCTCCTCCGTCCCTTCCCGAAAGGCGCGCGCGTACGTGCGCGCAACTCTCCGTGTTGTCCTGCCCGCCGCTGTGTCTCTTCCGATCTTACCGATCGTTCCATTCCGCGTCTTTCTCCGACGTGAAAAGCAGCAGCAACGGCACTGCACGGCGCTGCACACCATTCACCGCTGACGGAGTGCATGGGCACTCCGTCGTTCAGCATCTTTCACCCTTGCTTTACCGTCCCGCTTCTTCTCCGTTTTCTTTCTCCCGTGCTGCCTGTTTTCGCTTGCGGTTCCACTTCGCTGCCGGTCTCGGCGCTGACGCGTCAAGCGCACACAACGCATCAACAGGTCACGCTGCTGTGAAGGCACCTGTACACACCTGCACACAGACATACATACACGTGCATATACGACCGTCTGTGCGAGCGAGGGAGCACACACACACACACACACACACACACACACACACACAAAGGAGGCACTCCGGCAGCAGTGGGTATTCGGTGCACACGCCATCAAGCACATCCCTTCTCCGCCATCGCTCGTACAAGGCACCTCCTCGCTCCTTCCGGGTTTCTCCCCTAGGAACACTTCGTTATTTTTCCTCGCTGGTGTTGTTTAAATACATCCTCCTTTCCCCTGCTGACTTTATCTATCTGCCTGCCTCACCGTCTCTGTGCCACCGCTCTGCTGCCGTTGATACTGGGCGCTTCGTCTTCTTGCAGCTGCCCTCCCTCTGCCTGTCTGTTTCTGGCGGCTCGCTAGAAACACGTGCGTGCGCGATCTTGTGCCGTATCAAAGGCCGCTTGGCCAGCTTGAAATGTTCTACAGTCTCTTCCGCCGCCCCTACACCGCGCGCAGCGTACCAGCAACTTTAGGTTGTCATGCGAGCGGAGAAAGCGGCACCACGGCGGCGCCGGCAGGGGCAAACGACTCGCGCAACGGCAATGCGGGCCCGAGCCCGCTCACCCCGAGTGGGGCAGCAGCAACGAATGCCCCGCCGCACCCGAACGGCAGCGCTGCATCGCCTGTGGCCCAAGGTGGTGATCGTCGCGTCTTTGAAGGCGAGGAGCGTCTGCTCGGGCACCTGCACGCGCCACGACAGTACCCGCTAGACCCAGAGAAAGATGCCGATGCGCTCGTCCTGCTGGCACAGCAGTACTCCATCACCTCCGTGGTTATCACCCACTACCGCGTCAAGGAGAGTTACGTGGAGTACGTTATCGAGTGCGTGCGCGGCCACGACGCCTGGCGCGTCTATCGGCGATATCAGCAGTTCAAGGCGCTTGACCACGATCTTAAGCAGATCTGCAGCAGCCGGCACGGGTCAAGCCACGGGGCCTACGGTGTCGTGCCGGTACTTCCGGGCAGCCACTGGATGGATGTGACGAACCAGAGCCCGGAGCTGGTCGAACAGCGGCGCCGTTACCTAGAGATCTACCTCCAGCAGCTGCTCGTGCCGAGGAATCTCTTCTACGTGGCTCGCACCCAGCTTTACGACTTTCTGCACGACGGCGAGGTGCCCACGCACCTGAAGCTCACTGGCATTCAGCCGCTCCTGGGGCTAATCAGCACGCACACTGACCTTGTGAACGACGAGGACGACGATGACGCGGTTCTTCGCGAGCTGCAGGAGACGCAGTCCCGTCAACAGAAGCAGTATCTCCGCGCTGCTGAAAGGGCGGCGACGGTTGTGTCAGGAATCGCGGCTGATGCAGCCCTTCCGCTTCTCAGGGCGAGCGGCTCTTTCCCTGCGGTCCCAACTGATTGCGCGAGTCACGCAGGAGCCGCCGCGGCCGCAAGTTCTCCTGTGGCCCCCGGTAGCGGAAGAGTGGAGGCGGGAAGTCTGGAGGCCACAGCCGCCACAACCAGGACAACATCGTCAATGCCCAGCAGCGCCGCTACCTTCGCCACGAACAGGGAGCCGTCGAAGACACTCGCCACGAGAGGGGTGTGCACAGGCACTCAGACAACCGGCACGGCCGTCGTGGATGAGGCGGGCGATGACGGGGAAGCGAACGGTGCAGAGGGGCGATCCGACTGCGTGGACAACACGAGCAAGATGAGGCTGACGACGAAGTCTGCGCACAGCCGCGTAGGTGGGGCTGCGTTTACAGCGGCAGATCCCATGCAGGCGGGCTTCTCAGATGAGCGGCTGCCCCCAGCGTCGGCGAACTGCGCGCAGTGCAACGCCGAGTTTACCTCCTTCCTGTACCCGCGCCGGTGCTTTTTCTGCCTGGTCCAGTTCTGCTCTGCTTGCCTGCAGCAGCTGCCAGTGCTTGAAAGCGCGTCGTCGCCGGGGCGCGCATTGGCCACGACCACGGGTCGCAGCGACCCCGTGCATTTCCTGGTGCAGGAAACAACACCGTTATCTACACACGCAAAGGCTGCCGGGAGCACGGTTCCCGCCTGCCTTCAGTGTGCGGAGAACTACAGTCGCCGTCTCGACCGCTGTAGCACCGCTCCTGGTGGCGGCGCCTACAGGGGCATGCAGTCAACGCTCAATACGCTGGCCCAGCAAGGCCCGCCGGCGCCATCGGGCCGTCCCTCGCAGTCGTCCCCTGTGGTGGGCTTATCGCCGGCCACCAGCACGCGCAGCTGCGTTGGAGAGGAGCGCAGCCCGGTGATAGTGCACCAGCGCGTGACCAACCCCGCATCACCCATCCCGCACCCCTCGCTCTCGTCGCCTGGGGGCGCCTTACCCGGCCGAAGTGGCACCCCGTCACCTGTCGGCTTCCAGGACTTTCAACTACTCACTGTCATTGGGCGGGGCACATTCGGAAAGGTGCTCAAGGTCCAGATGCGCGCAACGCACAAGGTGTATGCCATGAAGATCATGAACAAGGCGACCGTGTACCGGCGGTGCATGACATCCTACATGAAGGAGGAAAAGGCCATCTTGACAAGCTTACAACCGAGCCCGTACATTGTGCGCTGCCACTACGCGTTCCAAACAGAGTACTACCTCGTCTTTGTCCTTGACTACCTTCCTGGTGGCGAGCTGTACGACTACATCTACCCCAAACTCTGCCTTTCACCCGAGGCAGCGTGCATCTACGCGGCAGAGCTTGTCCTGGCGCTGGAGTGCTTGCACCGCCAGGATGTGGTGCACCGCGACTTGAAGCCAGAGAATGTTGTGCTGACGGCGGATGGACACATCTGCTTGACGGACTTTGGCCTTGCCCGCCGCGCATTCTCGCGCAGCCGCCGGCGCAGCTTCGTCGGCAGCCCCGAGTACGTGGCGCCGGAGACGATCCAGGGCCAGGTGCAGACGGCTGCCGTGGACTGGTGGAGCTTTGGGGTAATGCTGTACGAAATGCTGGCTGGCAGAACTCCGTTCCACGCGCGAAACAACAATACGGTCTACGACAACGTTCTTCACAAGGAGCTAGCACTGCCGGTGCTGCGTGCCGACAACGGCACAGGCGCTGCTGCGGCTTCGGCGTCGCAGCCCGGCGTAGCCAAGGGGGCGCCCACGTTCAGAGGCTTTTCCCCGGAGGCGGTGTCGCTGTTGACGGGTCTGCTTGCTCGAGATCCGTCGACGCGACTGCAGGATGCGAGCGCGATCAAGCGGCACCCCTTCTTTCACGGCCTCAACTGGGAGGACTTGCGGCGCCGCCGCGTGCCGGCCCCCTGCATCCCGGGTGACATGCGTGACAACGACGTGCGACACTTCAAGCGCGAATTTGTGTCGGAGTGGGCCTCAGTGCCGCCGCTCACCAACATGACGCGGGCCTCCATAGAGGCACTCACGAAATGCTTCGATAACTTCCCGCTGAGCCGCACTGCCGCGCCTGCCGGGTTCGCACTGGTGGGTAACGCCAATACCATGCCCACTTCCTCCGCAACCGCCACCACGTCGCTCGCCTCTCATTCACTGCAACAGGTGCATGGTGACACGTGCACCTCGTCCCTCTCGCTGACATTGCCGCCGTCTGAGCATGCCACTGACGATCAGAGGCTTCGTGAGCCGGTGCGCTTCTTTCATTCCATGGCGGAGGCGCAGCGGAGCTTCCACGGCACGTGGCACGTCGTCTCTATCGAGGTGCACGCTGTGGATGACGGCAGGGTCATCTTTCCGTGGGGTGGCGATGTGTCAGGGGTTCTCGTGTACACTACTGGCGGTCGCTTCAGTCTGCAGCTGACGTCGAGTGCTCGGCGCCCCGTTGGCCCGGTGCAGCGCGTGACGCAGCTGTCAAAGGAGGACTTGTGCGACACGTACTGCTCTTACGTGGCAAGCTTTGGCCGCTTCCACCTCTTTCCATCCTCGACGGACGACGGCTGCGGCGTCGTGCGGCACTTCTCGGAGGGCAACCTGTGCCCGAACTTGATGCTCGCCAATACCGTTTTCCAGTACCGCATGCATACCGAACCACTGCATCCGTCGGCCACCAATGGAGAGTCAGAGTACAAGGGCAGCGGCAAGCACGCCGACACCGCCTCGTCCACCGCCGCCGCGGTGACCTGGGCTCGCAGGTCGAGCACGACAGACGCGCAGGACGGCAGCGGTGGCGGCGCCAGCGGTAACCGCGGACGCGTCGGCGAAGGCGGGTCTCTCGGCGGCTCAGAGGACGAGGAGGGTGAGGCGGGGAGGGGCAGCAACAGGATTGCCATCGTCGGGGATGCCGGCCACCGACATGGCAGAGACGCTGCGGCTGCCACAACGCAGCCGCCACCCTCGCCGCCGCCTCTGGAGCGCCGCATCATGCTACGCCTCTCGACCCGGCCACAGCGCGCCCTGGAGCAGGACTTTCTCGCCTTCACCTCTCTTGTCTTTGAGAAGGTGTCGTAGCGGTGGACGTGTGCCGGTGAGATGCCTTTGCGTAGGCGAACGGCGTTGATGCCTGTCTGACAAGTCCCTCCTCCGAGTTCGCTCCGCCCCGTCTCAGCGTTCTGCCTCACTTTCCTGCTGTCCGGATGTCTCGTGTTGCTTCTCTCTTTCTCCCCTTCGACCAGAACGTTTTTTTTTTCTTCGTGCCGTCTTCTCCAACGCCTGTCCTGTGTGTCTGTGTGTGCTTCTCCCTGCCCGTGTCTCGCTGCTTCTCGTCCGTTGTGGCGATTGACGGGTGTGCACGCCAGTGCCGGGGGCGAGTCACGCATCAGCAGACCGGACGCACGGAAAGGGTACCGTAGAGTATCACAAAGAGACACGGACACGGACAGAGCAGCAGCTGCCACCGTCCTCCCCCGTGCGGCATTCCTCCGCGCTTGGCACGTGGAGGAATGCGCTGCTTTCACATCCCTTCTTTGCAGTGGGTGGCCATGCGCACATCCGATAGAATGCGTGCTGCTCTCTCTGTGTCGCGGAGGTGGATTACGGGCCACCTCTCCCTCCAAGCCGATGGGCAGTACGGCCGTTGACTGCGCCCATGCAGCCTTCTATGCCTCTCTCTCTTTCTTGTCGACAATGCCGCCATCGCCGCCACACACGCTGCACCCCCCCCCGTCTCTCCATGTCTTTTTCTTTCTCCTCTCCGACTGCGCATACGCATACCCTTCCCTCCTCTTGGTATATTGCGACCACAGCACCGCAAAGATGAGCTTACTTGCCGTTCAAGCTGACTAGACCGTCGGCTATCGAGAAGTCGGCAGGCCGTCTTCGCGCACAAGAAGGAACACAGGCACGGCCGCAGTCGCGTACAGTGCAAACTGCCAGCGAGACTGGACGAGGAGAAGCTCTGCACAGCTGCCGTGGCCAAGCACAAGACGAAGACGAACACAATACGCGAGAACGTGCAAGGCATGTTGCCCGAGGGACCTCTGATCTTCCTCTTCTACCGTCTGTTTCGCACTTTTCCCTCTCGAACTCCCGGGGATGGGTGGAGGAGCTTCCGTCTTACAGGCACACACACACACACACACACACACACACACATACAGGCGCGAACGCGCGCTCCGATAGCTTCCTGCGGCTGCCATCCCCGCTCAAGCATCCAGGCGCAGCTGCGGCTGCTTTTTGTTGGGGGTGAGGTGGGGGAAAGATGTATGATTCCCATGAGGTTTGCTGAGTTGCGCCTCCTTTGTGCCTTCACGCTTCACCGACATTCTTCCCCCCTATACGCGCCCTTTCCTCGGTGTCGGTGTCGAGCGCGTTCACGGCATGCTCAGCCTTTGAAGGTTTTCTTCTCCGCTTTCCGTCCTTGTCCTTCGATGCGCTGTGCCTCGCCTTCCCCTCTCGCCCGTCTCGCACACATCCGGTTTTGTTTTTGCAGGCATCACTGCTGAAGAAGAAGAGAGCCACACCTCTGGTCTCCTGAGACGCACGCAGAGGTACATGCAGACACGGAAAAAAAGGCGTGAGCTACGCGTCAGTAATGTGCGCCCAGCTAGTGCTCGCCGTCGTCGTGGACGGGGTTGCTCTAGTCGGGCAGTCCGTCACCGCCTCACCGTTTCAGTGCGCATGCGGAAACAGACGTGCTGTTTTCTGAGATGCGCGCATGCCAACCTCTTCTTCGATCATCACCGCAGCAGGCGGATGGCTCAGGGCTCTTCCGATAATCTACCATTGAGTCCGACATCCCCACGGATGCCGCTTCTTTCAGGTGCTTGTGCTTTTGAGGGGAAGGCGACGAGGAGCGGTGGTGGTGGTAGTGGATGGAAGTGGGCTCGGTGCGCCTGAACAGAGCCACGAAACTCTCCATTGTGCATGGTAGTATGGAGATGGTTGCGCTGGACATGCTCGTGAAGAACAATGCTGAGGCGCCTCTTATTAAATTGACGATTGTGACAACTTTCTCGCTCTACCTTTTCTTTTTTTTTCTCTGCTCTCCCTTTCTCGGTGCATCTCTGCATATGTTGCACTGCCACCATGGGCAGCGGGGGAAGGAACAGCATACCCCACCTCATCAGCCGAATACAGCCTTGGGCGGCTGCTCGCCATAGCGGGTGCCGTACAGGAACCGAGAAGCAGGAAACGAGAGCGACACAACATCAGGCCCACGCTTGCCGCTCTTCAAACTCTCACTGCGTCTGCCTCTCCCTCTCTCTCTCGCTAGTTACGATGCATCGACTCTCTGCCGGCGGTCCGGCGCGCGCGTGGTGTGGTGCGCGTATCATCTGGCGCTCGCATGCTGTGACGGCGTCATCCACTGCTGCAGTTGCACTGCCCGCCGGCTTCATCTTATTCACACCACCACCATCGATGAGACCGCCGTCAGCAATGCAATGCGCTCTGCGCCACTGTTCCACGAAGCTGCCGTCGTCGGGGCAGCCGCAACAGTGCCCAACCTCTTCGGCGACCGTGTGTGATAATGGCGTGGTCACGTACGCGCCGTGGGAGGTGCGGGCGATGGTGCTGCCGCTCTTACCGACCGAAGTAGTATCCGCAGAGCACGGTGTTGCCACGCGAACAGGCACGAGGGAGCTCTGGAATCGGCTAGCCTACGTGCAGCAGCAACTCCCCCGCACTTTGCGGCAGTTTCTCGAACGTGAATACCGTTCGAAAGATCGCGCACATGGCAATCAGCCTTCAGTGGGGACACCACAGCATGGCGAGCAGTCTGCGTTGACGCAGTACATGCTTTGCCACTTCCCTGAGGAGGTCGTGCTGCTGCCCAGCGGGCACCTCGCCCTGCGCGTGCCGCATGCCCCGGTCGCACCTTGCGAAGCGTCGACTTCTGGAGTGGGCGCTACGCCGACAAGCACCAATATACCGCTTGCTAGCGACGATGTCGCATTGCCTAGCACTGGGAGCACTGCCACACCTCTCGACGGCTCTAAAGCAGCGGGGCCCTTTCCAGCGGCCCCGGCACAGCAGGCCTCTGCTTCCAATACAGCGCCACCTCTGCCGCAGCATTCGCTAGGCTCGAGCGCCTCAAAGCCTCACGCGTCGCGGTGCACCGCCGCGACACATGCGGACAGAATTGCTCCACCGCCTCCACCTATGCCACAGGGCAACAGCTGGCGCTACAGCGGCGGCGGCAAAGTCGCAACTGTGGCCGGTGGTGGGCTGGTGGCGCCACGAGCTCATTTTGTTGGTGCAGATGCTTCCAATGCGTTCCCAGGTCTCACGGATGCAGAGCCGGCAGAGGCGAGCGAGCCAGAGGCCGGCACCCCTTTACCTCTGAGATCGACGCTGCAGGTAATGGAGGCTCTTGCGCCGTATATCCCCACCTTTTTCGTCCCCATCGAGGCCATTGAGCCCACGTTACCGAGTGAGATACAACGGCTGTACGCCGAGACCACCTTTCGCTTTTACCTGAAGCGGTTCAGGCATTACATTGACATGCGCCCTTCGCACAACTCACTGGAGATTCGGCTGAAGCCCGATTTTGATCATCCGCGGCGCGGGTATGCCGACGCGCGCTTCACGGTTGGCGGCTTCAGCGGCGTGGACGGTATGCAGAGCGGTGCGCAGCCGCTGCGCCGTCCACCGCGGAACTCAGAGGCGAATCTAATTGGCTTGGTGGCGCCGCAGGTGCCAAAGGAGTACACCGCGCTGGCGGACGTCCTGCAGGACATTGCCCCCATCATCTCACGTCACCCCGCTTTCGATCCCCGGCTCGGGGTGACTGGGCTGCTCGGCAAGTACCCGGAGTACTTCCAAATGTCGCAAGGAAAGCTGCGTGCGCGTCCGTACCGCGTCGCGCCCAACTCGCTCGACGACCGGGACGCCTCGACGTCTCCGCTGCCAAGCATCTTCACCAAGGTGTTGGCGGTCGTGACCGAGGCGGCGGTGGGGAAGGACTATGGCGTCGCGGAGGAGAAGGCGTCGGCGGCTGTGTCGACCGGCCGCCTTTACAGCCTCCTCACGCAGGCGGAAAAGGCGCAGGTGAAGACGCAGTGCCGCTCCTTTCCGACGTTTCTGCGCATGCATGGCAAGGAGATCGTCGTATCAACGGATAAGATGAAGGTGTACAGGTTCTTGCCGGAGTATGAGGCGTGCGTGGACACTCTGATGGATGAGCGGCTGCGGATGAACTCGCTACGGCCGGACGATCCGGTGCTGAAGATCCCGACAGAGATAGCGCCGGAGTCGAACGCAGACTGGGCCGTGCGGGAGCTGTATGATGCGCTGCCTCTCATGCAGTGCGCAGAGTTGGATGAGGTGCTGAGCTTGGTCCCACCGGCGGTCCGCGATGCCCTGCCACGCGATTTGGCAGCCGTGCAGGCTGTGTTGGACAGCTACCCCGAGTACTTCACCACCTGGCCCTACCCTGACGACCCCTCCGTTGTCGTGGTGCAGCGCGCGAAAGTGGAGCAGCCCAACTTGGAGAAGGCCGACATCGTGCGGATGGTGCTGCCGCTGATCCCGCAAGGTGGGACGACGCTGGCGTCGCTGCGCACCCGCGTGCCGCTGGCGCTGCAGCGGTACTTCTCCCGCCACGGCACGGTGGCGACGCTCAGCGCCATGACGGATGTCCTCGCCATCTCTGGCGACCGCATTGTGAGGCTAGTGTAGCGCGTCGTGTCGGAGAAGAGTAAGAAGGCCGGCGTGGCTTGCATTTGGCATGTCCACCGCGGCGCGTGCGGACACAGCGGGAGGGGGGGGCCTCTTATCGTACAGGCGTGCTTCTGCAGGGCGATTGAGGGGACGCACACACACACACACACACACACACACACACACACATCACGGCGGCGGCGGGAGTTCAAGTGGCCGAGGAGCGGCTTGGGCCAAGTAATGAACGCGTCGGCACGCTTTTCTTTTCCCTCTTTGCTCACAGCGGGCCTGATGATGCCGGCCACCTTCAGCGCTCGCGTAAAAGGTGTGTGCCTCTTCTAAGCTCAGATGTGCACCGCTTTCCGGTTATTTGATTACGAGGGGCCATCGACAAGGAACGCGCACGCGCGAGGCAACCAGCAACGCAAAGTCAAACCTATCCATGAAGGCAGACGCGCTTGTGCCTGTGCATGCGTGTGTGGGCACCAGTGAAAGCGATTAGCGTGCCAGGAAAGGGGAGTGTGGTGGGGATTCGAAGGGGCAGGAGGGAAGGGCGACGGCTTGATACAGGATCGCGGTGCGCTGCATGTGCTCCTCACTACTCCCAGCACTGTCGCCCCTTGTTGCCCTCCTTTGTTCACATCTGAGTTCTGTCTGTCTCTTGTGCCTCGCCTGCCCATCACTCTGCGCTTTTCTCTTCCTTTCGGCACCGCCTGCCCGTGCATCATGGAGCGATGGCACGCACAAGCGTGCGTATGCACACGCACACATGCGCATCATATCTTCGTCGTCGTCGTCTTTCCTCTGGAACGCACATCGAGCTCAGCCATGATTCGCAAGAAGGTACTTAGCATCGGCAACAACTCCGCGACCCTTCTCGTGCAGGACACGGAGGCGGGCGGGGCGTTGCGCGTGCTGCGCCGCATGAATGTGGCCGGATGGGCCGCCGAGGAGGTGAGCGCGGCAGTTCGGATGTACGAGGAGCTGCAGAAGCGCCGCCTGCGGGGCTTTGTGCCGATCCACACCGTCCTCATTCAGAGCTCCTTTCTCAGTGTCGTCGCTTCATACGCCTCGGAGGGTGACGTCACGACCTTGATTGAGGAGGAAGAGCACAACTCGCTCGAAGAGGCCAGCGTGCTGCGGTGGCTCTGCGCGTGCGCGCTGGCGATTCGGCAGCTGCACTTGCACAATCTCTTCTTCCCGGGACTTACAGGCGATCGTCTTTTTCTGGACCACCACACAGGTGGTACGGCAAACCTCCTCCTAGGCGTGCCGCTGCCCCTCCCGGTCTACTATTCGCAGCTGCAAGAGCGTAAGAAGAGCGGCCTGCGCGTAGAGCTCGACTATCCACCCGAGGTTCTCGCGGCAGCTGCGGCACATCCCAACGGCAGCGGCGAAGCCGCGAACCACAGCGCCAGGAGTGGCAGCGGCTATCACCCCACACTGAGCGACGTCTGGTGTCTGGGCCGACTCGGCGTGGTGCTACTCACGGCAAAGGGTACAAACATGGCGCGACGCTCGGGCACCGCACGCCAGCTTCTCTCTCGCATGATGGCAGACGAGCCAGCGACGCGACCGTCGATGGAGAGCGTTGTCCAGTCACTAGTTGCCTTGGCTGGCGCCGTCAGCTTGGGCCAGCCTCCATGGCCCTCACACCCGGCCACTGCCCCTTCTACCATCTCTGCGCACGTCGCGTCCGCAAGCTCGGCTCCTGCCATGTCGAGTAGACAGCCGCACATCGCCGCATCTGGAAGCGCTGGCGGGAGTGCTGCGATCGTAGTGCAGTCGGCAGCTGCCGAAAACCGTAGCGCCGGCGGAGGGGCGCCCAAGGCCCAGTGCACGACGAAGGGTGCCTCGCACGGGTGCGCCTCCAGTCCACCACCAAGCTCCACCACGTCCTCGACTCCGCCCGATGTGCCGTCCACTCGCGTACATAATAGTCAGCGCCACTCGGCCGGGACACCTGTCACCGTAGAACACTCGTCACCGCCACCACCGATGTCGGCACCCACCCCGCACCTCGACCACCCCGGGCGTCTCACGCACGCGCCGGACGACAGCTGGCATCGCCGTGCAGGGGAGAAGTTTGAGCTGCTGCAGCGCATGAATGCGAGTCCGCCGAAGCAGCACGCCTTCATCGGAGGTGGCGAGACACCGCAAGGGACTTCACGCGGCGAGCACGGTCATCACCGCCTTCGCAGGTCGACAAGCAACCTCCTCAACACGAAGTCGCCCAGCCCGCGACGCAACAGCCGAGGTGGCCTCATTGACCACAACACGCGCGTGCTAGACGAGATTTTCGCGGAGCAAGGGGAGCTGCTGCGGAAAGCTGGGATATGGCACCTGTCGCCGCGGCGGCGCATGGACGATGCCAAGCAGTTTCAACGAGAAACGCTACGGCAGCTGAGGCTGGAGACGGCAGCGCGCCAACAGGAGATGCGAAAGCACTTCACTGAGTGGCAGCGGCAGAACAATCAGCGGCTCACCGACGCCAACAACGTGGATGTGATCGACCAGGACGGCATCGTCATCGTCGCTCCTCGCCCCGCCCCACCACACGAGTTTCTCCCAGTCGCCACGGCCGCGCCTGCCGCTGAGGAGGAGGAGATGGACACTAGTGTGGAGCCCCCGAAGTCGAGGACTCAGTTCACGGAGGACGCTCAGAGTGACGCGTCGGCTTGCCAGACACCACTGCCCGCCTCACCGCCACCACCAAACTCGGCTTCACGGCCGGCAACACCGCGTACCAAAACGCCAGCCGGCGGCAGCACCCCGGCGGCCGCGGTCAACGCGTATTCTACTCGGTACAGTGGAAACATGCCGCGACCTTCGCACACATCCCTGTCGACACAGGAGGCGTATGGTGCACGTGGGGCCGGATTCTCTGCGCTGCCGCTGCGCGGTGCCACTTCCCCACGTCTGCCGCCGCCGCCGCCGGACCCCGTGCAGCCGTACCCTCTTCGGAGTAGCGACTCCTCTGGACAGGTCACCAGCCCGTCGAACGACAGCGATGAGCGCCCCATGCACAGCGCCGACGGCGGCGGCCGCTCGGCGTTGAAGAGCTCGACGGATGTGGGCACCCTCTCCGCTGTTGAGTGGACGATTGACGGCATCCGCAGCACCCTGCGTATGCTGCTGCGGAACCGCAACCTCTACGGCGAGACCATGCAGGAGGTGGCGCTGTTTATCAGTCAGCCGGAGGAGGCTCGGCTGGCGGCGCGCGCGAATGAGATTTTCATGAAGCGACTGCGCAAGTTGCTCCGGGATGACGCGCTCTTCTTCGGCGCGGTGCCGCTCTGTGCGCAACTGGCGGCACTGGAAGGACTCGACCACACCCTGCGCGATTCCTCCAGCAGCCTCCCTTCTCGGCAGAGGTATTAGCCAGTGATGCAGACATAGCGGAGGGGGAGGGGGTGATATGCGCCCAGCATCCACGGCGCAGACCGCTCTCTCTCTTTCGCTCGCGCGCCTCCCTGTAGTTCTTGGGGTGCCGGAGTCTCATGCTGCCGCACGCAGAGGCGCGCCCTGCATACTTATCGCACCCCACACGCCCACACTCCCATGTACTGGCATGCACGTCAGCCTCTCCTCTACGGATTCTTTCTCTACAGACGTTGCCGCATTTCCGCTTCCTTTCCCTTGTCAGTTCCGGGGTTGTTTCCTCGTGGGCTGATTACAAGGCTGCACGGATTTCCGATTCGTCGCTGCTTGATTATGCACGACGCCACTGCCGGCGGCTGCGCTGCTTCCGCCGTGAGCGTAGTGCGTATATCGGTGCATGTATGCCTGGCTGTGTGGCTGCACCTGCTGAGAAGTCGAGAGCACACCTATTCGTTGTCGGGCACTCTCTACGCTTGTTCGACACCGTCCGCTGGACGCGCAGACGCGTTTCCCTCCTCTCCGTTCCGGTCCCGCCGCCCCTCCCCGGAACCGGCCAGCAGCCCTTCCTGCCCCTTTTTGCGGTTTCAGCCAAACGAAAGAATGTGTGTTGTGTTATTTTTCCTTTTTTTGTATCTCTTTCTGTGTGTGTGTGTGTGCCTGTCCGTCCGTCTGTCTCTCTGGGCTCTGCCCCTCCTCTCTCCTCCATTTCCCGCTGTATGATGGCTTCTCGCGCCAACCGTCAGTTGTGTAGGGTGTAAGATGTGTGCGTGTGTTGTCCCTTCCTTCATCTGCCACGCCCAAACGGCTACATGCGTGCAACCTCCTCCTTTGCTTCGCTTCTCTGTGTTCGCGTGCGTTTCCACATGTTGATTTCTTCTTTATTACATTTTTTTTTGTTGTTGGTTGGTTGATGGTGTCGACGCGTCGGTATGTGCACATGTGCATGTGCGCTTTCCGTGTAGGCGGTGGGATGCATGTCGGCCCCTTTATCTCTGCCTCTCCGGCCACCTGCGCGCCATCTGTGGTCTCTGGTTGACCTTTCTTCTCTCTTGTGTCCAATGCCTCCGTCACCTCCGTCTCTCTGCCCCGTCTCGCTCCTTTCTCGCTGACACCTTTCCTTTGTATCGCTTATTTATTTCCGTCCGTGTCGGCTCCTCTCGTGTCCTCTCTCTCGCTCTCCGTCACACAAAACAGCGCGTGCTTGCACATGACCTGGACGTGCGATACCGCCTCGGAAGAGTACATGCGCACCGGAAAGGGCTCGAAAAGAAAACATAAGCGATCACACAACGAGCAGACGAAAAAAAAGGACGCCCTGCCACACTTGCAGAATGGCAGTGAACATGCGCAACTGCATAGACACCTTGGGGTGATGTAGAAGAACGCGCCTGCTGCTCTCTTCCCCCCTCCCCCGAGATGCATGTGGGCACTTGGGTTGCGCGTGCGCTGCGACGCCTATCGCGCGCGCGGTCTCATGAGTGAGCGGCATCGTCTCCTCGTTCCTCTCCCCGTTGGGGGCGCTATGCGAAGCGAGCTCACAAACGCGTCATACGGCGGCGGAGAGGAGAGAGGGACGGGTATGCATCGCCACCGGTTATCAATCCTTCTTCTTCCCATGTGTAGCGTTGCCTCCATCGCCGCCTCTTCCATGTTTTCTTCACGGCTTCTCCTTCGCTATACTCCCTCGTCGTTGTATGCTTCTCACTGCTGCACCCCCTCTTCCGCTTCTCTCTCATGCACGCTGCACCGCATAACTCTGAATGGGCCGCATCTGCATTCTTCTGTGCCCCACACGCATACACATACGTGCACATGCACATATATGTGTGTGTGCACCTATATCGACACATGTACTTCCCCTCCCCCCACCCCCAACGGATGAGGTGACCTCAGTTGCCTTCTTGTAACATTAGCCACCCGTCGGTCTGCACCACGAAATCCCTCTCCCTCTCCTCTCTCTTGTTGTCTCTCGGGGCAGGCTTCACACACCACTCCTCCGTCTTTCGTTTCTGCTTCTTTCTTACCCATCGGAGACCCCTCTCTGTGCATCTCTTGTCTGCCCCCCCCCCCCCTCTACCCCCGATGTGTGTTGGTGCCCTCTAGGAGGGAGAGAAAAAACAACAACAACAGGCAAACCACATTAACATCAGAAAGCGCGCGACACGGCGCTGCTGCTGGACTGGGACATACAGCTACGCGGCATCTCCTCTTTCCTTCTCCTCCATAGGAGAGAAAGAGCAGCGAAGGAGGCGGAGGTCGGTGCTCGCCAGTCTACCGGCCACCCACACACCCCGCCCGTCTACTCAACAGTCAAGCGAGCCAACATTTTGGCGCAAGAGGGGTTGTCGCGAGGCCAGCAACGCACAAAAAAAAAGGGAAGGCTTCGGGGCCGTTCTCGTAGGAGGGAGGGTGCAGTGCCAGAGTACGCGCAAAAGAAACGAGAATGGGAGGGGCACCGAGTAGGGAGACGCTGGTGCGACACATCGTGCGTGACCCTCGCGTCCGGGGAAGCGCCGCTCCAATCGTCGGGCACTCCGCGTCTCCTGGCGCTAACAATGCCGGGGAGCCGCCGACTGACGTGCCGACGGCGACGTCGCAGCAGCCGGAAATTATACTGATCCCCCTCATCCCTGATTACTTCCCCAGCTCCGCCTCGCCGCTTTTCCAGCAGCTGCTGCACGTGCGGCGAGAAGCGAACGTAGCTTATTACTACCGGGATGCCCGCAGCATGGCGACGGAGCACACGGTGGTGCGAGATCAGATCGGCACCGACAAGGATATTTACAACTGGTACATGAGCCTCAGCGAGCAGCGGCTGCTGGAGACGGACAACGAGCTGATCGCTCTGAGTCGCGCAGGGCGAGTAGTGTCACCAGTGCCATGCGCCGTTGCCTTTGTGTACAAGGCAAGCGCCACCGCAGCCGTCGCTGCCGCAGGTGGTGCTGTGGCGTCCACCACCGACACACCATCTCTCGCTAGCAGCATTGGCGGAGGTAAGCAGAAGAACGGCAGAAACGGCAGGCTGCATCGGCATGGCAAGGTCAGCGGCGCCGGTGCGTTGAACGGGTACATGACGATCGAGAACACGGTGCGGTTGCCGCACTACAACCTGCGCGTGCGCATCTTCGGCTTTGTCGGCGATACGCGCTTTTGCCCGCCATCGATGCACCACAGCCAGGCCGCCAGGCTGCCCATGTGCCTCACGATTTTTCTGTCGAAGAGCGCGGGTGGCAACCACCGCGCGCAGGTGACTCTTCTCGCGGCACACACATACATAACACAGATGCAGGCCATCGGTATCCTGCGACCCCACGACGAAGCGCCGCATGTGGGCGGTGGAGTGGTGCAAGGTCTGGCGGCGCGGGCGGCCGTCAGAGCAAACGCGGCGGGGCGCGAGGCGGACCCTCTCGCGGCGCTGCGCCTCACTGCTGCTACCGGCGCTGGCAGTGCTGCAGCTGCCTACCGAGATCCGTACGCTGACCCATACGCTGCCGATCTTCCTGCCGCGGCCGATCCGTACGCGATCGCCGACGATGATCACAGTAGTGACGTTGAGGGGAAGCGCCACTTGCCACTGCATATGGCCAGCTTAGTCCCACGAGATGGGTTGAAGACGCACCTGGAAGGCCTGGGCACCATGATCACCTCCGCCGCCGCGGACGTCGCCAAGGAGACAGTGCTGCGCCGTCCCATCGAAATCGTCATGCACCGCGCCGATGTGCCGGCTCTGTGCTACCTGCGTGAGCTGCGCGCGCGCATGGGTCAGAGCTCCGCGTGCGCGACCCCCGCGATCAGCGAGAAGAGTAAAGCGCCTACACCGTTGTCTTGTGCGAAGCCGATCTCAACGGCACCGACGATGACGTCGTCGTCTCGCGGCGCCAGCAACGAGGGGGACTGCGGTGACGACATATGCGCGGCACCCGCGAACAGCAACGCGGGCTTACGGCAGTCCTGTGCCCCGAACGAGTCGCGGGTGGCGAAGACGGATGCCAACTCTAGCATCAGCGCCGCTGCGACGCGCCCCGGAGGTGATGCTGCTGAGGTTGGCTCTGAGTCGCTGAGGTACCAAATCCGGACGGTGATTAGCGCAGATGAGCTGCGCGGCTCCGTGGCGGCGGATTCGATCGGCCGCGTCCTGTTGTGGGCATCGCGCTTCTACACCGGACACTTCGAGCAGCTTGTGGGGGGAGAGGCGGCGAAGCTGCGGCAGGAGCTCGCGCAGCGGAACCTGACAGAGAGCCCGCTTGATGGCACGCTCTTGCTGACCGACGAGGAGCCGCGGCCTCCGAGGGTGACCCCGAAGGTCGGCGACGTCTGGATCCCGTCAAAGGAGGCCTACGTCGAAGCGCACTACACGGAACACGAAGGAGACGGGTGGGCCAAGGTGGCAGCGGGAACGGTGCTGCGGTACGTCACGTCTGCGTCCTCGGCTTCCTCAACATCGGCTCCAGACGCCTTCTGGCGCATCTCGCCCAACGAGTTTGCCGAGGACATTCTCTTGTCGCTCTGCCGGAAAGCGTGTCAGGCATCGCGGCGGGCACCACCGACGGACTCGCATTGGCTGCTGAGCGGCAAGACCGGCGTGCCGGAAGGGCTCGGCATGGGCCTCTTAATCTGGCGCGAGCTGTGTGCGGGGCAGGTGGTCTTTTACGGGACCACACCCGAGTTTCTCAAGAAGTGGATCCAGTCAGGGGCGGATGTGGAGCAGGCGTACCGCAACCACATCAAGCGATCGCACTCGAGCAAGGAGGCGACCTCCGCGGCAGAGGCGGAGCCTGGTGGCGCGACAGCCGCGAGGGATGACGACGCCGTAGCGGGAGCTCAGTCGCTGTCGATGACTGTTGCCGCCACCACTGCCGCCTCCAGTGGGTTACGCAGCTCCTATGAGGGCAACTTCCCATCGAACCCGTCTGGCGCGTCCGATGGGCCCGACAAGAGTGGCAGCAGTGACGGCAGACGCGACAAGGGGTCCGGCTCATCCTCGATGGAGCTATACAGCGCACACACCGGTTTTGTATCGGCTTCGGTGCAGGCGAAAGCAATCTTGTCGCCAACGTCGCCCACGGAGAGTGGCAGTCACGCAGACGACGGTGCCAAGCCAAAGCGGGTCCGCACCGACGACCAGCCACGCACACCCTCGTCGTCCACGCCGCCTGTCGCGGTCGGCCGTCTCGCGCAGCCACACAACGTTTCTGACACCCCTCGCAAAAATGCTCGACAGGGGAGGGTTGTGCCTGCCCAGCAGCGCTTGCAGGTCGCCCTGCCGGTCGCGTCCAGCACCTCCATGACCTTGTGGACGCATTCAGCGAGCACTGTAGGAACGCCCAACTCGCACACGGGGGTGAGCCCCGCGTCGGCAAGCATGGGCAGCCACAGCAGCTCTGCAAGCCTCTCTTACCGCCAGCCGTCGCAGCGCAGGTCTCCGGCTGCTGCTACCACGACGTGCTGGATTGGTGTCCCCGAGTCGGCCCCGGCCGACAATGCCGATGTGCCCACTGTAAACGTGGTCGTGAGGCAGCGCCGCAGCGTGCGCGCGACGCCAAGTTGTTCTGCTACCGTCGGCACCACGCCTCTACGAGCCAGTCAAATGAGCGATAGCCCCCACCACTTCCACACATCGCGCGGCGTACCAAGCATGCCATCCGTCAGTACACAGACGAGCGTCGTCGGTACGACTTCTGGGGCGTCTGCTGAGTACAGCGCGCAGGCAACAGGCTCTGCGGTGATTCAACCGTGCGGGTCGACACCGGTGCGCATCCCGGGCAGGTGGGGTTCCAGCGAGGATGGCACGCACCTGCAGGGTGGGCACTCGCCGGCGCCTGCCGAGCAAGGCAAATACCTGCGTGCCGAGGGAGAGCTGCTCCCCCACTCTTGCACGTCGAACAACACGACGGGGCTTGCCGATGCGCGGCGACCGCCACCGCAGCGCTCCGCTGCTGTGACCATTAGGCCTGTCTACGGTACCGGCAACATTGCCAGCACTCCGCAGCTGCCCGCAACGCCAGCCAAGTGGAACACGTCCAGCGCGGCACAGTCGTTTTCTATGCGTGGCACCTCCATTACCTTTGCAAGCGGCTCTGCGTCATCGGCGCACGCCCGTCACGCCTCCCTGCTGCACTCCATCCGGCACACCGAGCCGTGCCAGCCGGTGTCTTCAGCTCGCTCATCGTCGATGTCGACGGCGGAGCTGCTCTGGTCGAGTTTCTGCTCGAACGCCTCGCCGATGTATCGAAAGGGGTCGCTGCGTCCGCCGCAGCCGGATACGGTTGAGGGTGACGTTGGCCGTATGCACGCATTACAGCACACTCCGGTGCTACATTCTAGTGACGATCCAGTGCGCAGGGGCTGTGGCGCCGTCTCTCCTGCGGGCATGCCGGCTGTAGCGACAGCACTGATGGCCGGCACGCCGCGTCCTGGCGGCGAGGCGACGACAATGCCGTTCTCGGGCCACAGCAGCGCCGCGCACACGCCTCGTCAAGGCGATCTGGTGAACAGCGCGAAGAACTCCGTCGGCTCCGGCAAGTACCGCTGGGACTGGCGCGGCGTCTCTTGGCCGGCATAGCGACAAGGGTGACGCATCGATATAGAGGAGCGGGACAGCCGGACAGAGGCGTCCAAGAAGATTATAAGGGAAAGAGAGGAGGTGGGATTCGGTGCGTGTAAGGGGCTCAGGCTCACGCTCTCCTTTACCGTGATGCCAGAAATGCTACGACAGTGGCTTGAACTCAGCCCTCCGCTCCTTCTCTTTGCCACACGTGGCACGAGGGCTGCCGAGACAGCAGTGCATCTGATTCTCTGTACGCGCTTCTTCACACCTTTGTGGTGATGGTGGTGTGGTGGTCTCTCGTGTCTCTTTCCGTTTCCGTGGACATGAGAGCATCAGGAATGACGGAGGAATCGAGACGCTGAGCGTCTTGATGAGCGTGCGATGTGCCATCCGCCTCTTTTCGCGCTCTCTCTTGTCTACGTTTCGTGTTTTTTTTTTCTGTACTCCCTTGGCCGCCCGTCTCCCTCCGTGCCCTATCTCAAAATTGTTTTGTTTCTTCGTGCTGTCTTGTGTGCTGCTTCAAAAAGGCGAGGCTCGCCGCTGCTGCTGCCGCTATTGATGTGGTGGTGTTTCATTTTCCTGCGTGCTTTACTTGTAAAATGTGGCTGCTCTGTCTTTCTCTCGCGGATAGTGACGACTCATCTTTTCCGTTCCGTCTACATGGGTGCACGGCTGCGCGTGCCGTTGTTTTCTATCGCATCTGCCTGTTCCCTTCATGTTCTCATCCCCTCTTTTCTGTGTGTGTGTGTGTCTTCGCCCCTTTCCCCAACCCCCTCTCTCTCTCTCTCGCTGTTGTGCTTCCTCCTTCCTCTCCCTTTTGTTGTTTGTATTGGTTTGCTCGCTTGGGCCCCTCCCTCTCCCCTCTCTGTGCCTGTGTGTCTCTGCGTGTGTGTCTCTCTGTCTGTGTGTGTGCACGTGGCTTGTTCGCCTCGCCGAAGCCGTCGTTGCGACTCTATGAGTGCTCCCTCTCCTCGGGTGTTCTCCGCCTCTCCTCCCCGACCTCTGCCGGACTCCCTTTCGTTCATGTACCTTCTCAACCGCTCCTCTCACTGTTCCGTCGCGGCCGCGCTCAATCCCCTTCACCATTCCCACGCCGGCGAAACGATGACAGAGGGGGGGGGAAGGGAGGGGAGGCGACGGACTTCTGTTCTGCGGCCGCAACGTGGGTGAGGGATGTGAAGGGAAAAGTGGTGTCACTTGCCATGAGGGCACCGTAACGTGTTGCCGTAGTTTCAGCTTCACGGTCGACGTCTTCCACCCAGCCTGTCGAGCCCTCGCTGACCTCACGTCTTCGAGAGGTGTGCCACGTCGCGAGAGAGAGAGAGGGGCCGATGAGTGGCGGCTGCACTTGATGCGGTACGCAAAGTGGCGACGAAGACGAGCACACAAAAAAATTGAGAACGTGCAGCAGGGAGGTGAGACGCACCTTCCATTCACCAAGCGGCGCTCATCAATCAACTCTGATCACCACCGCCGATCTCTCATCCCTTGCTCTCGCGGCTGTGACTGTTGCTGTTTTGTGTGCGTACACGTGCCCTGCGGCTGCCGCTGCCGTTGTCGGTCTGTTCGCTTTCTTTTATACTTACTATCTCCTTCCCCCCTAGCCGTCTGGGTTTTGATCGCGAAGCTGCAGAGGTGCACGCCGGTGGACGGGCGTGTGCACTCAGGTGCGCGTTGGATGAGTGTCTTTGTACTTTTCTCTTGTGTGACAGTGTGGCCTCATGTGCGTGTATGCCTGTGTTGAAGTGAGTGTGCGTGTCGTCCTCATGGCGGACGACGCGGAGGCGGCAGGAAACAGGATGCGCTACATCCTCGTGTTGCTTTACAGGCCGGCAATCCCAGTGCTAACGCGGATGTTGTGTGTGCGTGTTTTCTCTCTTGCCTTCCGTTTTGTTTGTTCTCTACGCGCTTCTCCCTTTTTGTTTTCTCTACCTTTTTTCGGTCATGTCTGTTTCTTCGACCACCTCCTTCGCTTTCTCTGAGCGCGCGTACTTGCGTGCCTCTGTGTCGTCACGCGTCTTGTGCGGGCTTGACTCTTCGCACATAGACTCTCCCCTCCCGCGCAATGGGATGCAAGGTGCCTCGAGCTACCTCTTCACCCTTTCCCTCACCTCAAAGAACAGCACAAAATGGTGGAAGGACATATCTGATCTCTCAGTGTGCGTGCGTGTGTGTCGACATTATCATTTTTTTGTTTGTTGTTCGATTCTCTTTGTCTCGGTGTTTTCGCCCCCCCCCCTAACGCTACAACGGATGTGCGCGTGTGCACTGCTCTCTTCCTTTCTGTTCTCGTTTCGATGTCTTTACGGATGCAACGGCTCGCCCTTCCATCACACACACACACACACACACACACGTACACACACAGCTTTTTTCTTAATGTTTTTTGTTTGTTTGCCTTTCTGTGTTTCCATATTCTTCGCTCTCTCCTCTTTCACATGTACACGTGCGCGCTCGATGTTATAACAGCGCTTCTTCGTTTGCCGTGTTGGCATTGTCGTCGTCTTTTATGCTCCGCTGGTCTTTTGGGATGCCAAGCACGGCATTCTCCCTCTCACACACACACACAATATATGTATATATATATATATACATATATTGTGTGTGCATGTGTGTGTGACTTGATTTTTACACTTGGGCAATTTGTGCGCGCGTGTATGTTTGTCGGCAGCACGGAGAGAGGAGAGGAGACAGAGGGAGGTGACATAGGATCTTCTTTGCTTCTCTTGTCTGTCGTTCAGCTGCTGCTCTTCCATTCTCCTCACTACCGCTGCTGCACATTCGCCTCTGCGAGCACAAACAGCCAAGGAAAACACCAGTTTCGAGTGTCGAGCAGCGACGGCGTGCAGCGGTCAGTGACGTATATCTGTACGCGCGTCTTCCTCTCATCAAGCTGCACCCTTCTCTTCTCATACCCTTTGCCCCCCCCCCCCCCACTTTCTCCACGCCTGACGCGCATTTTTTTTCTCGCTTGACCTATTGATTTCTTCGTTCCGTCTCTGGTTCGCGTTGCCCAGCACGGCAGCTGACCTGCTCGGTCTCTACCACTACCACCGCCACCCGCTCTCTCCTGCAGCACGGCAAATAACACACACATGCATACCTATCTGCAGACCTGTCGAGGGAGAACAAACGAGGGCAGCAGTGTAGGCCATGTCTCCTCTTTTTCTCGCCATGGCCGTCGTAACAAGCTTCCTTCCCTATCTACATGCTTTCTTTCTTCCCACCCCTTCCCCTCTATTTCTCGCCCCACGCACTCGCACGCGCACTCGTCGATCGATGTCTCCTATCACACTTTTCTGATAGGCCACGCAGCTTTCATGCGCTATCAACTACCTTTTTCTTTCGTTTTTTCTCCTCCCTCCAAGTTCCTATATCTGTGTGCGTGTTCGTCGTTTCCTGTACCACTTTTGAATGGCGCTTGCATCTGCAGGACGGCTGCGTCGACGCTATCGGTCGGCGTCCTCTTCCATTCTCTCAGACCCCTCAACGTGCGATACCGTCTTCCTCTCTCGTCCGAGTATATGTCGTTTGTTTGTTGGCTTGCCTTTCGTAGATCTCTCGACGGGTTCACGCGTTCCTCATCCTTCCTTTGTGGCTTGCTTTAACTTACGACGTGCCTGCGAACACATGCGCATCTGCGCCGCATACTTACTCTCACGCATGAACCTCTTCTCTGTCGCTTCTCTTCTCCGGGCTCCGTGGCAACTCACGCTGCTTTGAAAGCGCAAAAACACACGTGCGCACACACAAGGAAAACGAAAAGGGGCGCCATACACCAACGCATGGATCCCTCCCACACATGCATGCGCACAAGCACGGACAACCAGAAACAGAAGGAAAAGGGAAACATCAGCAACAGCCGCCAAGTGGGGCCTTACTCGGCGATCGACACTCGGCTGTCCCCCTGCAGGGGAGGCAGTGAGTGGGTGGGGTGGGTATGGCTGGTGGCGGGCGTGTGTGTCAGCGTCCCTCGTGCGCGGTGCTCACAGCGCTGCGCCCCTCTTTTGTTCTCACAGGCACGTGCGTTGACGCTTTCATGCCCTTCCCAGCTCCCCCACAGCTCTTTTATAGTTGCCACCCGTCCGCGTTGCTGTGCCGACGCATGCATGCGCTGGTGTGTGTGTGTGTGTGTGTGTGTGTGTGTGTGTGTTTTGGCGTTTGCCTGGCGCCGCTTGTTCGCACCACCGCTCATCCTGTTTCGCTTTCTCTCCCCTCTCCTTCTTTTTGATCTACGGCGGACCGCTAATAATCACTCAGATTTCATTCGTGTTCTCCGTCGGTGCACCACGTTGCACTCAAGGGGTGTGGGCGGGGTGAGGGACGGGTGCATTGTCTTATCCGAACTCCGCGGCGTTCATCGTCACCGTCGTACAGGAACACCGACATACGCGTGCACTCAAACTAACACTTTAGCAGCACAGCGGGAAAAGCAAAACGAAGAAGAAGCTGACATGTCGTCCAGCGACAGCCTTGCCCAAGCGCGTGCACCGGCGGGCGCGACGGCGGCGGATGAGGCAGCAGCCATCACTGCCAGCTACGCAAGAGGGCATTTCACCACTTACTACGTTGACTGCGCAAAGCTGCCAAGCGGTGGGACGGCTAGCATGAGTGCAGCACCGGGCAGCCCTGCCGCTAACAGAGCAGACCTGCGCGGTGCCCAAACAGGTTCTATACTAACTCTTGGGGACTTCAGCGTGCTTCCGCATCCCGGGTACGCCGGCCGCAGAGGCAAGACCCTCAACAAGCCGCTGTTCCTCCATCAACTCAAGTCTTGAGCGGCAAAGCGAGCTCTTTGCTGACGGGACAGTGATGGCGGACTAACCGAGGGAGTGAGAGAAAGAGATGCCTTCGCAATCACAGTGCCGCGTGCGAGCGAGCGGGCATGGTGGTGGTGGTGGTGGTGGTGGGGGGGGCTTCTTTTCATTGCTGCGCGTGCGTGCCTGGTTACTTTTTGGCCCTTCTCTTCCTCTTTTTGTGTGTGTATGTGTGTGCGCGCCTCTCTCTTGCCCCTCCTCCCTCCTCGACCTCGCGCAACGGAATGCAGACCTCAGTCTCGCCTCACAGAAATGGGCAAAACCAATAGACGGCACGGGGGCTGTCTTTGCGCTGCAGCAACAGGCATCGTGTGCGCTTGCCCCACACCCCCTCTGCCTCCGCAGCGTGACTGAGGTTAATCTTATCTGCGACCTCTGCGGCACGGCCACAGGCGCATTCCCGCACGAGCCCCTCCCGCCCACGACCCGCCATCACCTCCCCTCTTCGCTCTGCTCCACCGATCATGCATGCGTCACCGCTTCCCGTTCGCTATCTCCCTCTTTCTTTCACCACCACGACACTTATGCATCGCCACATGTTAGAGGTTGCACCGTGTGTTCTCGCTGGTGCACAGGCACGCACACAAGCTGATTTCTTTTCCTGCTGCAGTGACGGCGCAAAGCTGCGCGACGTGAGGAGAGGAGCACACCGCAACAACGGAGGGCCGTGTTTCCACGGCAGCCCTGCAACCTTCCAATCCATATGCACATCTCCAATACCACGTTTCTGGAAATGACCTCTTCAGCTTCGTCAGCCATGGTCGAGATCACGGTGCAGGACCCCGCGACTCATCACGAGCGCGCGTTTCTCTGCGCCCTGGGCCCACTCCGCACGCACATGCGCTACTTTGAGCCTCTTATCCAACGCCAAATAAACGAGGCCAAGGTGTCGCCGCCGCCCGAATCGTCCTCCTCGCTTGCAGTGGCCTTCACCCTCCGTGCACGGTGCGACCACGCCACGTTTCAGTGGCTGATGAACTGGATTAGCGGCAAAGCGCCGCAAATCACAAACAGCAACGTTGTAAGCATCTGCCTCTCCTCGAGTTTCCTGCAGATGCAGGAGCTGTCGGACAACGCGCTCATGTACCTCAGCGCGCACTTGAAGGAGATTGTGCCGTCCAGCTTCGACTTGACGAACCTGCCAACACACCTGGTTCTGCGGTTGAGTCACATGGTGCGTGACATCGACTTGGCTGCCGCACTGCTCCGCCTGCACGAGGAGCGGAGCGCGAACCACCCGAACCGCGCCTTTGTCGCGTCGCTGCTGCAACACTATGTGTGCCACAAAGTGGGTGTGGCTGATGGTGCAGAAGTGTCTTTGCAAACCGACGCGGCGGCGACAGCCAGCAGCGACACCAACGGAGGCGCATGGTCCCCAGCCGGGTTGCCAGCGACGCACAGTGGCCAGCTGACTCTTCCTCCCACCTGTGGCTTGCGCTGGTGCTGCCTGTGTGCAACCTTGTTTGATGAAGGTGAGCTTGATCGGCTCGGCCGCACCTCTCAGCTCTCTGGCCCCGAGTGTCCAGCACAATCGGGTCCGGCAAGCCACACCGGTGGCAAAGCTCATCACGCATCGATCGCGGGTCGAAGGTGGCGCGTTGGCCCACGTGGCGAGGTCTTCGCTACCCACGCTGCAGCACGGCACACAACGCCGGTCATTCTCGAGGCGCCACCAGCACTCAAGGGTAGTGAAGTCTCTGCGCCGACGTTGGCTGCAGAGGCCGCGCCACCGCTCACAGCAGAGTTGGAGCGGTGGGCGTGGCGCATCATCGGTGCGATCCGGTACGCGGGCTGTCGACGTTGCTTCCACCTCGTGAGCCTCCTCGACGTATCAAAGCATTGGTGCTCGGAGCTGCCGAGGAAGTTTTCGTCTCCGGACAACGTGGCTGAAGACTTCAAACACCTAATCCGCTGGTTCGACTACTGCGCAGAGCACAACGTGTACGAGCGCGAGGGCGGTCTAACGCCCATGCGATACAGCGGGCCGGCTCACGCACTCGCCGAGGAGGTGTGGAGGTGCCTACCTTTGGCTCAAAGCCAGAGTCTGTCTCACGAGGCGCATCCGCAACCGCGGCGGAGAGCCACAACGGCGTGAGGGCAGCAGGGCTGGAAGGCACTGGGGCCGTGGCGGTGCGCAGCGCTGGCGGCAACTCCTTCACCGCTCTCGCGTCGCCACACTCGACCGACATTTGCCTCTGGGCCACCATGCCCTTCTACGTGAAGGAGGTCATGAGCGAGAATGTTGTTGACATCGACATTCTCAACTACGTGGAGCGGCAGCACCGCTTCGGGAGCGAGGCGCAGCAGCGCAGGGCTTCTGCGGCGCAGAACTACTCGGTGATGCGTCTGTCTATCTCGCCCGTTGTTACGGGGACCGCAAGAGGCCACGCTGGTGGTCAGCTGGTCTCGTCGTCGTCCTCGCCGCGTCCGCTGTCGAGCATTGGTGGCACGAGTGGCGGTGGCGCTGCGAGCCGCTTCAAGGGCAACAGCAGCGGCGGTGCTCGTGGCGGTCGACCGCGCGCCGACCCTCACACATCGCCATACGGGTCGCTGTCGTCGACACACCGCTGATGGACGTCGCTTCTGCGCTGCTTGCCTTGGCTTCCAGTTTTCTTAGCCTTTTTCTTTTTGCTTTTTCTGTCGGGGGTGGGGGGGGCTTGACATGGTCACCTTATTGCTGTGGCCCCCCTCCACTCTGGGGCCTTGCGGATCTCCCCCTTTCTCTGTGAAGCGGCGAGCCACACAGCGCCGTGGAAATGGCGTATGTCTCTGTTGTCTGAGCATCTGCGTGCGTGCGATTCTCAGCGCATCCCATGTGATGTGCAGCGAAGGTCGTCGTATGTCTGTGTGTGTGGGGGTGTGGGTGGGTGAGGGCCGCGCGCGATCGGATGCGCGCATCGTGCGGAGGTCCCCAGACGGGCGATTCCGTGTTGACTGAGCCGTCGCCGGCTGGCAGGCTTCGCCCTTTTGGCCGTTGTCGTCTTCCTACAAAAGGGCATGGACAGTGTCGTTGACGTATGACGGGAGTGACAACTCGCCTCCGAGGCAGACCAGCGCACCCTGACTCATCCAGAGATCGATATGGAGGCTGCGGACCGCGCCATAGACTCTCTTTCTGTGTCTCGCACAACGACTACTTAATCACTCACTTGTACGGTGGCTGGCTCACCATGAGGAGAGACCCACCGGGGGTGACAACATGAACATCAAGGAGAGAGAAACAAAGGCAAAAGGCGACGGCGACGACCACAGCAACCAACGACGCCCCTCTCGTGTGCTGAGGCGCACTTCTTTTATGCGTGCTGTTCGCGTGTTCTTCTAAGGGGGGAGGGTGGAGGCTTTGCAGTGCTACCGCCAGATGCGTTACGCTTCCTGTCTTCGACTGCTGTGTCTCCAGGGCCGTGCTCCCGCCATCGTCCCGTGGATAGAGAACAAGGATGCTACTTGAGCGAGCGCAGCTATTGACCATTGCCTCTCCCCATTCTTTCACCGTATTCTGTGCTCCCATGCTGTCTGCTCCTGCAGCTGCTGCCTCTCTTACCCCCAACTACTTTCTCTCTCTTCGCTCGGCGTTTCCTTGCGCTGCCCTTCCCCCGCTGCACGTTCGCCTCTGCCTGCCTTCCTACAGCTCACTCCGCGTGTTGCAGTGCCTGTATTCGAGTACATGTCGTACTCTGGCGCATCTGCTCTGCACTGGATATCTGTATCGCACTCAGCAACGCGCGTGGCGGGTGCACCTTGAACACACGCAAAAGAACAAGGCCGCTATGCATCTACACCCACACGAGAGAAGGCGCCGACAGACACCCACGCACACAAACATTTGTGGACACACAGTGCCCAGACGCAACCTCAGAGAGAGAGAGAGGGACTGAGGGCGGCGACTAAGTATGCGCTTCCTGCGTACCCGCCGACAGCGCAGCGGCATCTTCTTACCCGCTCCCGCTACTCGTCGGCATCTGCACAGCGGCGATGCTGCACTGAGCCCAATCGACACCGGAGTGCACTGCACACATGCACCATGTGACGCTCCAGTCGTCAATACCGCATTGACCACTTCAAGCACCGCAGCCACCGCTTCAGGCGTTGAATGGTGGCGGGAGTGGCCCAGCAGCGAGAGGCTGGAGAGGATCGATACGCTAATGTACCTGCTGGGCCGCTATCCACGCACGCCAGCCGGGGCTGCCTCCTCAGCCTCTGTGAAAGCGCCCAGCGCCACTACCTCTGCCCCCACGTCATCCTCGCGGCCAGCACCGAGGACGCCGGGGTTATCATCATCATCCCCAGTTCCGAAGCAGCGGCTGACTAAAGGACAGAAACTGAGCGCCCTCAACATGCACGCTGTTTCGACAAGAGCAGTGCTTGCCACTGCGCCGGCCGCACCGTCTTCTTCGTCGCTTCAACAGCAGCACTCTATGAAGCCTGATGGAGCAGGCTACCAGGACGGGTCTGTCGCCGTCGCGCCACCGTCTGCTGCGGCTTCCGTCCCGGCACGTAGCTTCCTGGGCCCGTCGTCAGCGGGCATACCAGCCACCGGCGCTGCGCCCTTCACGCAGCTCGCTGTTGTGGAGGAGCGTGCGCGGAGGTGGCTGCAGCGCGATTGCCATGCCAAGCGTCAACTGCAGCGAGTACTGACCGCCGAAGACCAGGCATGGCAGGCGCTTCTTCAGCACCCGCCGGCCCTCTACGCGGACGAGGCGGTGGTCGCCAGTAGGTTTGGCATGGGCGGCTTCGTCACTCCACACACGCAGGGCTTTAACGGGCTGTTCCGGCAGCAGTGGCAGGACTTCCACGTGACGGAGATGGTGGCGGTCGAGGACGACTCATCAGAGAAAACGTGCGGAGAGGCGGCACCGGTGGTCGCGGACAAGGATGGTGCCCGTCAAGCGGTGAGGCGCTTGGGGAGCTGTGGCGGCCGCCCACTATCTCGCGATTTTAAGTTCAGCACACCACCGCTGCCGTCGCTGCTCATCAAACAGGAGGGGGATGCGGGCGTGGCGGGGAGACGCGAAGACCGGAGGACCGCGGGCTGCTGTCGCGAGGAGGCGCCCGATGCAGCCGCGCAAGCTGCGCAGGCCAGTCCCGCGGAGACGTCATTCTTTCAGGTCGACGTGCGTGCGCGGCTCCAGCAGCTGCAGGAAGAGACTGTGGCGGCGAAGGATCGGGAGGCGGCCGCCGAGGCGCTTCGACGTGAAGAGAACCGCCATTGGCGACGACTGCCGCCTGCGGGTGCACCTGGATTCACTGGCGGTGAAGCTGATGCAGACGTTATGCCAAGCAGCGGCGCGTCACACGACTCTTCGTTGTGTGGGCGCACGAGTGGATTGTGCGATGACGGCGCCAGCACCGGTGCAGCGCCGTCCGCGTGTGAGTCAGAGCGGCCGCAGTGCGTCTCCGGCACATGCGCGAAAAGCGAGAGGGATGTGCTCGACCGCAGCACGGACGGAGAGCGATGTCATTACCTACAGTGTACCCTTCACAAGCAGCGCATGGCCCACGGCAATGCACTGGCTCACATCGCCCAGATCCTGCGCATCCACCCGCGCAGCATCAGCGTTGCCGGCATCAAGGACTACATTGGTGATACAGTGCAGCGGGTGCGACTAGAAAACGTTTCGCCTGCGGCCGCCCTCGAGGCGAACCGGCGCTTCCGGCGCAAAGGCCTGCGTATGAAGTTGTCTGACTTCTCCTACGAGACGCGGCCGCTGATGCCAGGCGACCTGTTCGGCAACCACTTCCGCATTGTGCTACGCGACGTGTCGGTACCACGCGCTGTATTGGCGGATGCCATCGCGGCCTTTGGCGAGAACGGCTTCCCCAACTACTACGGCTGTCAGCGGTTTTCGTGGTTTGGTGGCAAGCAGGACGCGGCGTTCGCGCTGCTGCGCCACAACTGGCTGGCCTTCGCTTTCCTCTTTCTGAACTACACGGGCCAGGACCGCTCGTTGCGGGAGTTGCTGCAGCGACCAAAGAAGTACCCGCACCCGACCCAGGACGAGTACCGCCGCCGCGTCGTGCGCCGCCTGCGCCACATCGCGGTCGAGCCGACTGACCTCGACGTTGCGCCGTTCCTGTCTTGCCCGCCGCTGAGCGCTGTCCTCACGCATGCCGACGGTAGGCCGTTTAACAAGGTGGAGGAGCTGATCTGCACACAGTTGCGCGACGCCTACTTTGATTTGCATGTGCAGAGCCGCAGGCTGACGGCGCAGCGGCTGTCGAGCTTTCTCTGGAACCAAGTGCTGACCCTCCGTCTGCACCACGTGGGTGGTGCTCGAGTGCTGGACGGCGACATGGTGGCCCCTGCCGCCATTCGGCAGCTGTCCACCAGTGTCGAGGATCGCCGAGACTGGTTTCACACCTTTGGTGACCGCGTCACTGCAGAGAACCGGCATCGCTACACTATTGAGGACGTTGTGCACCCGGGTTTCTCCTTCGACGGCATTGCACTGCCGCAGAACATTGTAGGCGCCTACTACCAGCAAATATGCGACAAGTACGGCCTTGACTGGATGGCGCAGCACTCCAGGAGTGGCCTGAAGGACTTTCGCGAGCCGCCACGACCGATCATTCGCAAACCGCTGGACCTGTCGTACGAGTACAACGAAGCCGCGTGCGTGCTAACGCTGCGCTTCGCGCTGGAGCGAGGCTGCTACGCGAACGTCGCGCTCTCCGAGCTGATGAAGTCGGCGCGGTGCCTCGGCGCAGAGACGGTGACAGTGCTGCCGCTGCCAGAGGCTCTGTGGAACGGCCTGGGCGAGGTGGACCCTGGCTATGTTACAACGCTGCAGGATATCTACGAGGGCTATGAGGACGGCGTGGGCTTCGTGAACGACGAGGCGCGGGTGGAAGTCGCCAGTGGGTCAGAGACGAAGGTATGGGAGCACCAAGGGCTGCTGTTCATCCCGGAGGCGCAGGACCCCTTCCGCAAGGCGCACCGCTGGGGTAGTCAGCACCTCCTGCGCAACTCCGAGCGCCGCGAGCGGGAGGCGGAGGACATGAAGCGGCTCTTGTTCGACAGTTCACTCGCCACGCAGCTGAAGGAGGGCGAGGTGGACACCTATGCTGGCCACATTGTACCGCTGCCTCCCAACGCATCGGCGAAGCGGGTCTACGCGAAGGTGATGCGGCGCAAGCGGCGCTACGCTGGGTCGCCGCGGATGGTGCCGCGCATGCGACGGTCAACAACACCCACGTCGCACCGCACCGGCAGCTCGGGATCGACCAAGTCGCTGCCGTCTTTCCAGTCGCTCGACAAGAGCTCGTGGAACTTCACATGGTAGCCCAGCGTGCGGCGGACAAGTACAGAAGTGACAGACAGGGCCACAATCATGCGCTGGGTGTAGCGTCGAAGTTGCGCGCATGCTCAACCTCGCCGTTCTTCGTCGCTTGCCCGCAGCATCCACTTCCAATTTTTTTTTTCGCGACGCCGATCATTCTATTGCTTCCTTCGCTTTTCTCTCACAGACCCGTTCACGGAGGTGTGCACTGGTGAAGCGCGTGTGGACTCCGCCCACAACGGTAGCGAACCAAGACGACCAACGAGCGACGCCTTCATCGGCTTTTTCTTCCCGTGGCTGCCTTCTCTCTCGCTCTCCCCACATCTGCATGCGTGTGTATGTGTGTGCGTGGGTGCTGCCATACTGGCGTGCTCCCCAGACAACCAGGTTGCACGGCGACCCCTTTGTCGCATTGGCGGAGCGGTATATTACTCTGCCGCTGCTCCTGCTCTCTCTCTCTCTCTGATTGCTTGGTCCACTATCCCTCTTCCATCACCTCTCCGCAACCCGTCTCCACTTCCATTGTCTGCACCACTGCTATATAAGTATGTGTGTGCATGTGCGTCTATTTGTCTTTTATCAACAACCATAACATACGCGTTTTCACTCTTTCCCGTGTGGCGCACGGACTGCGCCTGCCCCGCTGCACGACTGCACCACTCTACCCTACCCTACACTACACTTCTCCCTCTCGTACTCCACACCGCATTCCTTTTCCTGTGGCGCATAGCAGCCCGCTTCCTTATGTCACCCACCTCCTCTGTGTGCCGCCTCTCCTCTCTCGTCTCGTCTGTGTGTGTGTGTGTGCAGAGGGTGCCGTCGCACTTCTTCGCTGCCACCGCTGTTCCTTTCCTTTTTCTTTATTCGCCGGGAGCGCGCGATGCAGGACATGTACGCCCCCAAGTACAATGGGAAGTCACCGCAGCAGTGGGAGCGTGGTAGTGCAGCGTCGCCGGCACCGATGAGCACGCCTGCACAGCCGTATCGCACGCCCAAGGATGACGCCCCGGAACACGACCCACTGCTGTGGAGTAACACAGACACCTCCTACATCGCTACACTGGAAACACACGCCATGAAGTACCAGCCTCCCTCCACGTCACAGCAAGTCGGGCTGCAGCGGCGAGGGACAGCGGCGTCTAAGCCGCCACTCAAGGTTTTTCTGTCCTCCTCGTGGAGGGCTACGCCGCAGGAGGGTGCCGCGACGCAGCACCCCAAGTTCCACTCTGTGTATCACTGTGGCCCCACCACGTGGCCTGGCCGCCTGCTCCGTTTTTTCGCACCACAGCTCTATGCGCGGTGGCAGGGTAACGTGAGCGCGGCTGATGTGCGCCAGCTTTCTACCAAGGAGCTCATCAGCCTAATGCAGCTCGCCTTGTCTGCTGGTGAGGTGGATCAGTCAGCGATGCTGGCACGGGAGCTGTCGCGCCGGAAGCTGGCTCTGCAGATGAAATTGCCCCCCCAGCAAGCCGTTGCACCCGGTGCCGAGGCGATGATACACGGAAGCCCGTCTCCGCCCAACCCTGACTCATCTCCGACGTGCCCTACACCACATCCACTGGCGAGTGCACGTGGGTGCTTCAACGGCGGCGGCGCTGGTCTGCCTACGGTCTACACGAGTGGCACGCACGGTCCGTCGCCTGGCGCTGCCTCGTGGCAGCGTGATCAGAGTACCGCCGACTTCGACTCGGACCGCTTCGCGAATCGAGCTGGCCTCAGCAGCCTTAACATGTCGTCTGCCTGGGCGAGCGACCTGCCGCCTGAGCCCTTCGAGTATGCCTCTTCCCCGGCCCTCGCAAACGGAGTTGGGGCGCGGCGAAGCGCCCTCGACGAGCCGGGCGGCAGCGGCTCCTGGACACGAAGCACACAGTGGCGCTAGCGCTTTCCTCGTGCAGCGAGGTCTACAGGCGCCCTCCGAAGAGTGGCGCAGGCAAAACAGATGCGTCAGCCGTGTCAGCTTCCTCCCTTCCGAGGGGAGGACACGGCCTGAAGGAAAGACATTTCTGCATGCGCGCACATAGGAGAAGTAACGTTGATGCGCACACTCTCTTGTGTACACGGGGAGAGAGCCACACACACACACACACACAGAGGGAGAGGGAGATGAGAAGAGCACGCGTCTGGAGGCGGCGCAGCAAGTCGCGTGCTGCTGCCCCTTACACCTTTGTTTCCCTCGGTGCTCTCGCCCTTTACTTTCTCTCGTCTAGCACTGATCGTGTGCTGTGCTTCACTGCATAGACACACCTAAAAGCGCCACCTTCGCTCTCTCTGCCTCTCTTGTCGTCCTTGCGTCTTCGTGAGTGTGTGCGGACGTGCCTGTCGGCTTATCGCAATCAGCCTTCATCTCATTGTGCATGTGCCACACTCTCGCATGCGTGCGCGCGTGTTGGTCGCGGCAACTCTATCCCGTCGTCTCTTCTGCCTTCAAGTGCGCCTTCTCCAAAGCCTCTCCTCTTCTCCTCCTCTTACCCGTATTCATCATTCTTCATCGGCTTCTTTTTCGTTCTGTGTGCCTCACGGTGCTCCCGCGCTCCTCTTTTCGCCGCCGCTGCCGCTGCCATCTTTTGACCATCCGGCGCGCGCGGCTCACCAGTTCAGAGCCCAGACCACAGAAGGTAAAGCGCGCGTGCAAGGAGAGAGAGGAGGAGGGAACGTTGTGCCGCGACGCCTGTTATTCGTCTCGGTTGCATGTGTGCGCTTCTCCCGTTGCCGTGAGCGTACTCGGTGCGGGGATTTTCTTCATCTCCTCCGCGTATTCGCACCGACCTAGATACGCTTACCTGCACTCGCTCCATCGGGTCCACCTCTATCCGTCTCTCCCCGCCGCACCGAGCGCAGAGCAGCGAAGCGGTGAGAAGAGGGGGGGGGGGTTGCGGCGGAGCGAGGAAGAAAAGGGAGAGGGCATGGGCAGATCGGCCTCGTGACTACTCACTGTGTTGCTTGAGCTCATTACAGACAGACGCGCGCACACACACACATACACACACACACACCCGCTCGCGTACATATGCCAGATCGGCTCAAGGGCATTCTCTTGCATCGAGAGTGCGAAGATGAGCTGGAGCATCAGCAGGCGCGCCAGCATTCTTCAGGCACTTCAATGCACAGTGCAACGCCGCTTGCGACGGCGGTTGAAAAGTGTAGCGACACCGTCCAAGTCGCCACAGACGATTCGCTCCCACCTGCGGTTGTGCTCGCCTCGGGAGCTTCCAGGAGCTCTGCCAGCACCACCAGCATTAAGCAGAGCACGGGCGCTTTAACTTACTCAGTGGCTACGCCACTGAATCAGGCCCGCTTGGGCCACCTGACTCATGCTGGCAGCACCGCGGTGCACACCTGCTCTAGTAAGCACCACTATCGAACACGACTGCCAAGGCTGCGATCGACGGCGGCAGTGAGCGTAAACGCCGAATCGTCGCTCTCAAAGACAGCTGCGGCGGTTTCGGCAGATGCGCAGCGGTCCAACCCAACGGCTACGCCGGCGCCAACCATGCCCGAGGGAACCAGCGCATCGCCCCTGGCAGCATCTCCCTTGACCTCTTCCGCTGCCTTGCCGCCGCCGTCGTCGCCGCCTCTCGCGGATTCCGCGACGCTGGCGCTGCCGTTCACGCCGTACCCTGTGCAACAGGAGATGATCCGCATGATCGCCGACGTTCTCCACTCCGCTAGCCCGCACGTCGTGCCGGTGGCTGTCGTGGAGGTACCGACAGGGTGTGGTAAGACTATGGCGCTGCTATCCAGCGTTCTGCGGTACCAGCAGGAGCTAAAGCGCAAGAGCCCCAAAGAACTTGATGCATATCTGCGTCAGCGGCGGCCGTCAGGGGAGAGGCGAAAGGCGCCCCCGAAAGGACGTCGGGGTCAGCGAGGTCCACGGCAGCGCGGTGCCGCACGTCTTGCACCAGTCGCGGGCGGCGACATCGATGCCAACGAGGGGGACACGGACGACGAGTGCACGGACGGCTGGTCGGTTCCACCATCGTTCTTCAAGCATTTTCGGGTCAACTCACAGCGGAAAATCCGTGCGGAGCTGGACGTGGCCGGATCGCAAGAGCTGCGCCGTCGCTTCCTGCCGCCGCCCTGCACAGTTTACTACGTCACGCGCACGCACGCGCAGCTTCGGCAGGCGGTGCGTGAGCTGCGCCGGCTGCATGGTGCGACAAGTGCTATTCGCATGAACATCCTCGGCAGCCGAGAGCGCTACTGCATCCACCCCAAGGTGATGGCGTCCAAGGCGAACCACACGTTGCCTGTACAGGGCAACAACCTGGGCGAGGTTTGTGACAAGCTCGTGTCTCTGGGGCTCTGCGAGATGGTGGACAAGTACGACGAGCTCTCGTGTAGCGCCATTACGGGGCCGGTCGGACATCAGCGTGGCCAGATATGGGACATGGAGGATCTCGTGCTGGAGGGAACCTCGCGCCACATGTGCCCCTACTACGCCGCTCGCGACCTGGTCTTCTACGCCGATGTCAACTTCTGCACCTACCCGTACCTGCTAGACCCGCTCATTCGCCACGAGACGAAGATGGAGGCAGCCCTGAAAAACAACGCAGTTGTCGTCTTCGACGAGGCGCACAACGTCGCGGCGGTGTGCCAGGACGCGCTTTCGCTGGAGTGCCCACGAGCCGTGCTGGCTCTCATCCTGTCAGAGCTCGAGCCCCTCGTGTCGAACCAAGTGCCCCTGGCACGCCAACCATTGAGTGCGGCCTCTTCCACCGCGGGCGTGGCGCAAGATGACTTTGCCGCCATGCAATATCCACGAGAGCTGCACCTCGGTGCCTTCACCTTGGTGGAGATCTTCTCCTTTCTGTGCACCCTCTTCCAGTCTCTCAGCGTCTTCTTCGACGTCGCGATGGAGGCGGCGGACGATCGTGAACGGCGAGGTAAAAAGCGCCACCGCGGCGACGAGAAAGGTGAGGGCGACGAACACAACGGCAGGGACTGCGGGGCCGCCTACATGCAGGGCACTCAGCTCGAGCACCACCTGCGGCGCGATATGGAGGCCCACGTCGCGGCATATCGGCAGCGCACGGCGGCGCAGCGGCATTTTGCAGCGCCGGCCCCAGCGCTCGCGTCGCTGGAGCTCTTCCAGCGCGCCTACGGCGTCATCATGGCTCTCGGTGTCACATTCAATCCGTTTCTCTTCTCTGTTTTCGGCCTCTCGACGCTGAAGCGGTGGCTCCTGCTGCTCCGTTTTCTGCTTCAGAAGCCGCAGTCCTTCGCTGTTGCGGTGCGGTCGGCGCCGTCTTGGGATGGACTTGCCCAGAGCGGCAGCGACACTGAGCGTTCGCTCTTTGGCGCGCGCTCTGCTGCTGCAGCCGTTGCCGAAGCGCATCCGGCGGCGGGTGGTGACAGTGGTGCGGCCCGTACCCATGCGGTCGTTGCGCAGTGGACGATCGACCTGCGGTGCCTCGACGGAAGCCTTGCCTTCTCGTACCTCCTCAAGACGGTGCACCGTGTCGTGCTGGCCTCCGGCACGCTCTCCCCCTTCCCCCAGCTGGCTCGTGACTTGGGCGTGGAGGCCTCCCTGTGGCGCACGTTGGAGGGCCTGCACGTGGTGCCTCCAACTCAATACAGCCTAACTGCGCTGACCGCTCTGCCTGTGTCGTCGTCATCGACACATGATGGGACGACGACGCAGCCGCTGCTGTTGCCACTGCGTTGTACGCACGCCTCTCTCTCGAACCCAGTCTTCCTCAAGACGGTGGCACGCGCCGTGGTTCAGCTAACACAGACATTGCGTGAGAGCAGCGGCGGCGGGGTGCTGCTCTTTGTGCCTAACTACGCCGTTCTAACGGCATTGGCGAAGCTGACGCGCGAGGTACTGCTTGTGGCGCAGCGGGAGCAGCAGCATCAATCGCCGCACGCCGCAGCGCCGACCCAACTGTTTCTGGAGCCGCGCAAGGCCGAGGCGCTGACGGAGGTTCTCTGCCAGTTCCAGAACTGCACGCAGGCGCCTCGCTGCGGCACTGCGCTCTTGTTCTCTGTGTACCGCGGCAAGGTGAGCGAAGGACTCGACTTTACGGACGACATGGCGCGCCTGGTGCTCTGCCTTGGGCTGCCGCTGCAGCCATTGAAGTCGTGGAAGGTCATCGCGCAGCGCGCCTACAGCGGCTCGGATTGGTATACAACGGATGCTGTGCGCGCCGTAAATCAAGCTCTGGGTCGTTGCCTGCGCCACATGAAGGACTACGGCGCTGTAGTGCTGCTGGACGAGCGGTACGCGCAGCCAGAATACCAGGAACGGCTGTCGAAGTGGTGCCGTGCAACACTGCAGACAGAGTCGTCGTTGCCGCAACTCTGCGCGGGGCTGCGGACGTCGTTTATGCAATGGCGTCGGGCGTTCGGTGCACTTGCCATGAGCACCTCCCCGTTGCCGACTCCCTCAGCGGCAGCGGATCGTGCGGTGCCCTGGGACGACATTGGAGGGGTGGCCCACCAGGATGCGGCGAGTTTAGCACGAACTCGGCTGGGCACGGAGCAGCTTCCTTTTACACGGGTGCTGCGTGCGCCATCAGCGGCGTGGTGGCCTCATCGCACTGTTGGCCCCGCATTGGACGCCACCGCGAGTGATTCGTCGCCTCAGAGGAGTGGTGCGGCTCGGCTGGCTCGTACGGTTCCCGGCGCTGGCGCTGGTGCTCGGCAAAGTGCCACAGCCGGCGCTGGCCTGCCTCACTCGCCTCTCGCCTGCACTGCTGTGAAGTTGCTGTACGAAACCGCCGCCGCCACTGGCGATGTCTCGCGGCAGGTCTTGCAGGATGCCATTCAATCTCTGACGAAGAACTTCTTTGACAGCAGCGGCAGTGGGGAGGAGGAGGGGGAGGATGCTTTTGAATGAGGAGCGTGATCAGGACTTGGCCTGTCGCTCTCCACTGCCCCCCCCCTCCCCCCATCCCCATCCCTAGCCCCCAACGAGGTCGGGAAAAGAAAGCATACGACCATCGGTGCCGTCTTCTGAGGTGTTGCCTCTGCTTCAACTTTGCTTCCTGATCCGCCAACCCCCCGCGCCCCTCTCCCCCTCCCGCCGTACACCCTTTTCCCAGGTCAGCCGCAGGGGAACGCGCGCAAAGGAACCGAGTGGCCTGGATGCGGACCAAGACCTTCTGGCGTCTTGACGTGCCGTCGAAACGGTCCATGGACGTGCCGCCAACCGTGTGCGCGGCCCTTGTGGGCAGCACATGGCAGGGGATCTCCTCTCTGCACTGCATTGCTTTGAGCTGCCGTTTTTTTTTTTGTTTGTGCTCTACGCCTTCTCTCTTCTCTCTCTCGCTGTTGCGCCTTTCGCATGATTTTCTGTGGTGTTGGTGCGCGCGGTGTCTGCGCTTCCTGATGCACGCTCGGACCCTTGGCCATTGGTTGTTATCAATCTGTTCAAAGTCTAAAAGAGTGTCTGCCACGTTACTGGCTTGCCCCCTTCGGGTAGACACACCCACACAGTGAGTCTGCATTGTCCAGATGGAGTCACTACAGATGCGGTGGGTGGAGTGCCCTCTGCTGGACGCTGCTAATCTCGTTCTTCACCCGCCATCCAGCAGCGAAGACGATGACGATGATGACCCTATCGACCTTCTGAACCGGCGCGAGGGGCACTGCTCCGCAGTCGTGTACCCGACAATGCCCATCGACGTGTCCGCGGCATCGCCGCGCGAGTCGTGGGTGCTCGTGTGCGGTGGCTACTCCAATGGGAGCGTTTCTGCGACCCCGCTGGTGGCACGCACCGCCCTCCTGCCTGCGCTTCAGTGGGTGCGACTGCCGCCTGTGGACGCGCTCGAGTGTGACGGTGCCACACTGACCACGGTGGTGTCGGCGGTTGGCGTTGACGCGACGCCAGCCACAGCGACCGCTGCTTCGGCATCGTCCTGCGTCTGCACTACTGCAGCCCCTGTCGCCTACCTGTTTGGCGGGCTTGGCTCTGACATGAACCGACGCAACACACTGTACGCCGTCGCCTTGCATGTCGACGCAGACGCAACGCCTGTGATGGTGCAGGTGGACGAGGTGCACTGCATCGGCACCCCGCCCGAGGCACGTGTGCGGCACGGTGCTGGCGGACACGCTGGTCGCCTCTACATCTTTGGAGGCGAAACGGACACCCAGGAGCAGTCCAGCGACCTGTACGTGTGCGACGTGCAAGCGGGAGTGTGGCGAGTCCTCGCCTCACCTTCGTCACTGCCGTCTCCGGCGCCGCGGCTGCTGTCGCTGAGTCTGCTGTTTGTGGCACCGACAACGTTTGTACTCTACGGCGGCGCGCATTTCGTGAATGGTGACCTGCGCAGCTTTTCCGACGTGTGGAGGTTTGACCTCGCCACGGAGGCGTGGTCGGTGGTGGTGCCTCCACAACCCGATGATGGTACACCCGGGGAAGAGGAGTGGCGCGCTGATGTCCCGCAACGCGTCTTGCCACCGTCGAACGGCCATGCCGGCGGTGTGTTCGCGCTGCGGCTATCTGACAGCGCGACGTACGTGTGCGCTGCTTTTCTGGGTGGCAAGAACATATCCGAGGGCAATGACGCCGTCAAGCTCGTCTGCTGCCACCTTCAGGCAAACACAATGGAGGCTCGCGCGCGCTGTGCGACACCGGCAGTGGTGAGTGGGAAGCTACCTCACTGGCGCTACACACCGACTGTGGTGAACACAGAGAAGGGCCTGCTGCTGCTGGCTGGCCAGTGCCGTCACCCCCAGACACCGTCCGCGTTTCTCCTCACCGTGTCTATCGGCAGCGCCGGAGGGGGGTGAGAGTGATCCCTCTTTTTCTCCAGAGTCAAGGCGAAAGGCGCCCCCTAATGACGCGGGGAACACCCCGGCGTGGTATGTGTCAGGGCCCTGTGCACCCCGCACTCTCTGTGGAGAAGCCGAGCCGCCGCCGTCCCCCTATCCCTGCCAATGCCGAGCCACCGCACCTGGCCCCGACAGGGTCCAGCGCCTGCGACACGGGGAGGCCAGTGTGATGTATCGCTACGGATGCCGGCGGTCAGGTCCTGGATGGCGCTGCGTGAGAGCCACCGGCAACAGTGGAGATGTTTGCACCATGGGTATGCTCGGCAGAGTGTCAGCGTGGCTCGAGCGTGTGTCGCTCGGCGCAACGGGAGCGGCTGCGAGGCTGCCTGCGGAGCGGGGGTGGGTAGGTGGGGAGACAGGAGCCGTGCTCAGATGGACGAGTCGGCGCATCGCTGTAACGCGCGTCTACCGCTGCTTCACGCCACGTGATGGGTGGCCTGTGACGGGCCTGGGGTGTAGAGTGGCATTCAGCTCATGCTGTGCGGCAGAGAACGAACGCGTTAAAATGAAAAAAAAAAGAGAAAAGACGTTCTCGTCGCCGTGCGACGGCTGCTGGTGTGGTCGTCATCGGCACGTGCGCGCCTCTCCCGTGCGCTTTCGCTTCTCGACGTTGTTTTCACGTGGGTTCACCAGCCCTCCAGTGAAAGGGGCGAGTGTGTGTGTGCGAGAGGGCGAGAGGCTGCCGATCGAACAACAAGAAAAGCAAAACTCTTCGCTTCCATGCCCTTTTTCTCACTGATATCCCACTGAGTTGATATGCCACTCACGCGCCTTTGGCCGACATTGAGGACAAAACGGTTATACGGCCGTCGACAGTGTGGAACAACGTGTGGAGGCGGCGCGATGGGAGGAGGGGGGTCCGCTGCCCCATAGAGGGCGCGCGTTGCTTTTTCTGCATCGGCCCACCCCCACGCCTCTTTGCTCTTTTTATGCAATCGCTTTCCCTTGCTTTTCCCACTCGCACTCCCCGAACGGCTCTCCATCTCGTTTCTGCCTTCTTTCGCCCCTCACATGCTCCGCCGCGTCTCGTCAACCTGGCGTTTCAGCGACAGAGACGCCGTGCCTTCGACCGGTTGGATTCTCCCGCGGGAGGACCGTCTAGTGAAGAGAGTCCGTCCCGCCTCTGGCGAACATGACGAAGACGGTCGCGCGCCCGAAACCTCCCACCACATTGCACGCCACCACAGAGCCCCTTGCGTTGGCTGCGCTACGTGCTTGCTTCTTTTCCTTTGCGTTCTGCATCGTGCGTGCCCGTTCTTCTTTGGCCTTGCACTGCCTCAGCGTCTCCGTATCACGCGGTGACCGGTGTGCATGGGTGTCCCAAGTTTCCTGCTCGCTGTACCTCGAGAAGCTCCTCGTTGCCCCTCTCCGTTTCCTCCGCGACTTTAGCCTTCTCTTCGTTATCCCCCACGCACTGTGCTCAGCGCGGGCTTTGCGACCCACGCATCCTCATCACCTTTCGTTTCCCTCTGTCCCCTTCCCATGCTGCGCTGCTGCCGCCGCGCTCTGGAGGGCAACAAACAGCTCTCGCCCGAGTACCTGGTCCGGTCCCTCAAGGAACACGGCACCAGCGCCTTCTTTGGGATGCCAGACTACTACTTGTGTCCCCTCACCTCGTACCTGGCCGATAACACGGCAGCGGGCGAGTACGTGATGGCGACCAACTGCGGCAACGCCGTGGCGATGGCGGCCGGCTACTACCTGTCCACCCTGCGCGTCCCATGTGTGTTCATGCAGAACAGCGGGATTGGGGACTCAATGAACCCCTTGCTGACCCTTTTCAATCAGGATGCCTACCGCATGCCATGCTTGATGCTCATTAGCTGGCGCGGCAAGCTCGACACCGCGGACGAGCAGGCGAAGCCGGGGCTGGTTGCACAGGGTCGACTGACGGAACACTGCTTGGCCGCCGTCGGCATCCCGTACGCGATCATGGGCAACAGCCTCGATGTTGCAATGAACTGGGACGTGACAATGGACAAGGCGTACCACCACTTGGACTCCGAGAAGACACCGTTCGCGGTGCTGCTGGAGCCTGGAACAATCGCGCCATACATGCAGCGACGCCCAGAGGCGGACGCGCTTCCCACGGCGCCACTTGACCATGACGCAGTCGCCAATCAAGTGTGTCGCCAGTTCAATGCAACGGACGCGTTTGTGTGCAGCTGCGGGAGCGTGCAGGAGTCTCTGCGCCGTGCGCGGGCGACGGTTTCCGGCGACACAGCCGCGCAGGATCTTCTGCTGGCAGACTCGCCGGGCCATGCGACAGGCGTGGCGACGGGTATTGCCTTGTCGCGGCCGTCGCTACAGGTTGTCTGCATCGAGGGCGACGGGGCGGCCCTTGTGCACCTCAACGCGATGGCGACGAACGGTGGCCTCAAAGCGATGAAGGACGTCACCACCGGTGCCGGACTGCTGCAGAACTTCAAGCATATTGTGGTTAACGACGGCTGCTACTCGATGGAGGGCGGCCAGATGACGGCGGCCTTTGATGCCTCGCTGACGGGCGTGGCCAAGGCCTGCGGGTACTTCGCCGTGCGCGAGGAACCCGTGATTGAGCTTGGCGACCTTGTCGCTGCTTTGGCTGAGCTGCGTCAGTGCGACGGCCCAGCCTTTGTGGAGGTGGTGGTGAGCAAGACGAGGACCTCGTCTGCTGACGGGAAGGTACGCCGAAATCTGCAGGCGGAGAAGCTTCGCTTTTCCGAATTCTTGAATCGGCTCAATGCGTAACCATGCGTGCGTGTGTGCGTGTGTCTGTCCTTGCGGATCACACAAAAAGACAAAGGCAGCGAAGGGAAGGGTAGGAAGCGAGGACTGGCAGGCGGATACATCATCGCACTTGGTGACACGGCAGGCTGTGCGGAAGAAGATCGGTACGTGACCCCTCCTCCCCCCCCCCAGCTGGAGGTTATTGGGCGGACCGCAAGGAAGGCGAAGAGGCAACCAAAGCGAAACGACACTGCCGAGCATGCCACCACACCATGAAAGGGTGGCAGGCCTGCCTTTCGTTACTCTCACGACTCCTGCCCCATTTCGCATCACTGCGCTGCACATGGCAGCGCGCATCCCGCCTCCTCCCCCTTCCAGTATTGCGGATGTGTTTTGATTCGTCTGCCGTACTGCACCTCGAGGATGTGTGCGGGTCACTCTAAACATGGTACATGCATTCCAATTTCTCTCTCGCTCGCCAACAACAAGCGGGAGAGAGAGGTGCCACATATCTAACCATGCACACCTACGTTACAAGCTGTGACACGCCCTTTATGCGCTAGTCCTCTCTCGCGTCTGATGCCGCGCGTCTATCACAGGCGCACAAGAGATTTCCATCTTAATCTGTGCTCCGTTATTATTATTTTTCTTTCTTTTCGAGGATGAATAGCCGACCGTCGGCTGTGATAAGCCCTTCCCTTCCTCCACCCGGGCGTCCGGGCGACGCCGTGATCAAGTGAGAAGCAACAAAAACCAAAATGAAGATGTGGGGTGTGGGTGGGGAGGTAATGTGAAGAGGAGACACAAGTACTAACATCAACGAGCGCGTGCCCGTGCGTGCGCGTCTGTGCGACACATCTTGCTTCGCACAGGGGTGGTGATGATGGAAGCATCCTCACCAACAGGGAGACAACTCCCCACCGCTCACGTGATGCCCCCCCTCCCCGTCCCACTCTCTCGCCCCACGCCAGCGCAGAGGATGTGTGTTTGTGTGTGTGTGTGAAGTGGATGAGTGGGCAAGCCAAAGAAAAAGTGGTAGGACGAGTCGGATCTGCCTCTGCCCGTACAACACATTCACATGCGTACACAGGGCACATACGCCCGCAAAGACGCAAGCAACCACAGCATATTACGTTCTGAGATGCTCAACAACCGTTAAGCTACATGCCGCAAACAGCAACTCGAGTACAACACCCAGCATGTCCTGAGGCGAGCGGACACTTCAGGGCTTCCCTGCTGCTTGAACGGAAACACTTGGCTACCCGCAACCAAGGGAGGGCTTGCACGACTTCGCATGACACACACACAGACACACAGACACACAATTGCAAAAAGTAGAAGTGGTGTTTGGCTCCAACAGCAGCGAGAGCAAGCAGCGATTCTGTATTTGAGGAAAGTGCACGTGCCCATGCAGAGGAACGGGAGCGCCCACGACCATACAAGAAGCGGATCATAATACAAAAAAAAAACGATACAAGACGACAACGACGAAGACAGGTTCACGTTGACTTGACGTGGTAATGGAGACACGGAAGGAAATAGGGGGTGGCGGTGGTGGTGGTGGGTGACGGCGCGCTTTGGTCTGCGCCACCGCCACTGCGCGCTTCAGGCGCCTTTCCCCCGAGCCGGGTGTGGGTGCTGGCGCCGCTGCAACGTTTGGGAGTCTCTTTGCGGCGGCGCTGTCGTGGTTGCCCCACGTGGTGAACACTCTCGGTACTCGCACGCCGAGTCGTCGTTGCTGGGGCGGCCAGATGACGCGGCCCGAGGCGAGGACGGCGCCCAGGGCGATGACGAAGACGGATCCTCCACGTCGTCCACCTTCAAGGCTCGTTGCACCCAGCGCTTGACACTCGTGTCCGTCGCCTCCGTCCACTGAACACCCCAGGATTGCGTGCTGAGCACAACGCCGCGGAAGGAGCGAAAAGTGGCTTGCATATCGTGATCATGTGTCCGCGGCGGCGGCGGCTGCGCCGTGTTGCACGGATCATAGTCCTCCCTACGCGGCACGCCGCCGTAGGGGTCGCACACGAATGGTTGCGCCGACACCGCGCTTGGGTCAGCGTCGGGAAAAAGCCACTGCGGCTGCTCTTCCGACGCGCGGCTGTCGGCGCTGGATTGAGGCTGCGTAGGCTCCATCCGCCGCGCGCGCCTTGGCGACGTCCGTCAAGGGATAGTTAATGATGCCCCCGACAGACGAAGCGCACGCGCGAGAGAGACTTGTGGAGACGTGACAAGGGGGGACCACACGCGTCACTGCGGCACGCGATCACACACCGAAGAGAGAGGAGAGGGGGGAGAGATGAAAATAGGGTCGAGCTGCTCCAGCGACCACACAGGTGACTCGAAGTTGAGCGAAGACACGGTCGAAGACGCCGGAAGAGGGAGGGCGCACGAGGAGGGGAGGGGGCAGAGGGGGGAGAGAGCTGCGTGAGCTAAAGGCTGGCGAAGCAACAACAGAGGAGAAACACAAGAAGAGGAAAGAAAAAAGAGATACAGAAGTGTGTGTGTGTGTGTCTGGAGTGCGGGGAGGGGGAGGGAACAAAATGGAAGCGAAGGGTAAAGCAACGCGAACACAACAAAACACCTGTGACGAAGGCAGCACGCGCATGCAGGAGGAGGGGGGAGGGGAGAGACCAACGAACAAGAGTAAGAAACAAGGAAAAAGAGGGAAAGCGGAGAAGACACACGCACCCACAGAGAGAGGGAGCCGAAGGGGGCGGAAAAACGGAGGAGCGCGCGAGATGAGAAACAAGAGCGGCAGAGAGAAGGAAAGACACACAAACGTGAGGGGGGGGGCAACAACGAGGGGAAACTACGGAGAACGACGTACGCAAGCGAAAGGAAAACAAATGAAGAGAACAGGGCGTGCGAGTGAGTCTGTGATGAGAAGGAACTTTTCTTCGTTTCTTTTTTTCCTTCTCTTCCGGCAGCGGGGATGAGACAGGAATCGAGGGAAAAGACGGAGTGTGACGGAGAACAGAGATCAGAGAAGCAAGAATGGGAGGAGGGGAAAATTGAAAGTTCTGCCAGGGCAATGCGGGCTTACGCGCCCACGTCCGAGGAGTACGAGGCACACACACGTACAAAGGGGCCAGCAAAAACGGGGCCCAACTAGCCGTTTTCCAACGAGGATCAAAGAAAGAGCTGCTGCTCCGCGCTTTTTTTGTGTCTGTGAGCGAGCACGGTAAGCATGCGCGACAGAGACAACGCTGCTCTCGCTTTTCTTCCGCCCCGCTGTATGTCTTTCTTTTCTCCGAGTGTGCTAGGCAGTGAGAGCAGCGCCCTCACCGCTTGCGTTGCTGTTAGATGAGGTGTGCGCCAGTGAAACGGAGGGAGAGAGATGGGGGAAAACAGCGAGGGAGGATAAGGGTATGTGGATGAAGACATTAGAGAAGGCATAAGTTGGCAGGCCCACAGCGAACGCTACAGTCGGCCGGATCCACCATTTTCCATCAATTGCCTCAGGAGTCGCCGACTTCGTTCACGACATTCCGCAACTACCGTCCAAAAACGTCCAATCCAGCTCTTTCAGCGCCCTTTTCACGTGGAGGGTTGTGCGCTTCCCACCAGTCCACTCTTTTTTGGGAGGTGAGATGCTGTTGCTTCCGACACAAGCGATCCTTTCTGCTGCCTCAGTCACCTGCCATACTATAGTGCTCTGATGGCTGAGTGCTAGTCCACGCGCCGGTAGCTAGTGCCTCATCCGGACCTAGCCCGTAGTCCAGTACCCGGCGTTGCTTCCCACTGCTAGGCTTGTCATTCGCGTGCCTTGAAGCAAGGAAAACATTCACTTCGCTTAAAACCATATACAGTAGCGTAGCGCTTAGTAGGCCCAAGATGGCCGCTTCAGTGCGCTTCAACGCCATGCGGCTTTCCCAGGCTATCCAAACGAGCCTTTTGCAGGGCGCCTCTGTCGTAGCCGGTTGGGTTCGCCGGTGGTTCTCCGCTCTGGCGTCCGCGAGCTCCCTGTAAGCACACACACGGTTTGCGGGGCTATCTTCGGCTTTCCGGTGTTCTGCCTCGCCGAGACCTCGTCTGCCCGCCAGGTGGGGAGGGCTCTCCTCGGCACCTCCGTTGCCTTGCCGAGACTCGTCTGCCTTGCCGGGGCTCGTCTGCCTTGCCGGGGCTCGTCTGCCTTGCCGGGGCTCGTCTGCCTTGCCGAGACTCGTCTGCCTTGCCGAGACTCGTCTGCCTTGCCGAGACTCGTCTGCCTTGCCGAGACTCGTCTGCCTTGCCGAGACCTCGTCTGCCCGCCAGGTGGGGAGGGCTCTCCTCGGCACCTCCGTTGCCTTGCCGGGCCCCTCGCTGGCTTGCTGGTGCTCCTCTGCACTGCCGGCGCTCCTTTGCCTTGCCGAGACTCGTCTGCCTTGCCGAGACTCGTCTGCCTTGCCGGGACTCGTGTGCCTTGCCGAGACTCGTCTGCCTTGCCGAGACTCGTCTGCCTTGCCGAGACTCGTCTGCCTTGCCGAGACTCGTCTGCCTTGCCGAGACCTCGTCTGCCCGCCAGGTGGGGAGGGCTCTCCTCGGCACCTCCGTTGCCTTGCCGGGCCCCTCGCTGGCTTGCTGGTGCTCCTCTGCACTGCCGGCGCTCCTTTGCCTTGCCGGGGCTCGTGTGCCTTGCCGAGACTCGTCTGCCTTGCCGAGACTCGTCTGCCTTGCCGAGACTCGTCTGCCTTGCCGAGACTCGTCTGCCTTGCCGGGGCTCGTGTGCCTTGCCGAGACTCGTCTGCCTTGCCGAGACTCGTCTGCCTTGCCGGGACTCGTGTGCCTTGCCGAGACTCGTCTGCCTTGCCGAGACTCGTCTGCCTTGCCGGGGCTCGTGTGCCTTGCCGAGACTCGTCTGCCTTGCCGAGACTCGTCTGCCTTGCCGAGACTCGTCTGCCTTGCCGGGGCTCGTGTGCCTTGCCGGGACTCGTCTGCCTTGCCGGGGCTCGTGTGCCTTGCCGGGACTCGTCTGCCTTGCCGGGGCTCGTCTGCCTTGCCGGGGCTCGTGTGCCTTGCCGAGACTCGTCTGCCTTGCCGAGACCTCGTCTGCCCGCCAGGTGGGGAGGGCTCTCCTCGGCACCTCCGTTGCCTTGCCGGGCCCCTCGCTGGCTTGCTGGGGCTCCTCTGCACTGCCGGCGCTCCTTTGCCTTGCCGAGACCTCGTCTGCCTTGCCGGGGCTCGTCTGCCTTGCCGAGACTCGTCTGCCTTGCCGAGACTCGTCTGCCTTGCCGAGACTCGTCTGCCTTGCCGAGACTCGTCTGCCTTGCCGAGACTCGTCTGCCTTGCCGAGACCTCGTCTGCCCGCCAGGTGGGGAGGGCTCTCCTCGGCACCTCCGTTGCCTTGCCGGGCCCCTCGCTGGCTTGCTGGTGCTCCTCTGCACTGCCGGCGCTCCTTTGCCTTGCCGAGACTCGTCTGCCTTGCCGAGACTCGTCTGCCTTGCCGGGGCTCGTGTGCCTTGCCGAGACTCGTCTGCCTTGCCGAGACTCGTCTGCCTTGCCGAGACTCGTCTGCCTTGCCGGGGCTCCTCTGCACTGCCGGCGCTCCTTTGCCTTGCCGAGACTCGTCTGCCTTGCCGAGACTCGTCTGCCTTGCCGGGGCTCGTCTGCCTTGCCGAGACTCGTCTGCCTTGCCGAGACTCGTCTGCCTTGCCGGGGCTCGTCTGCCTTGCCGAGACTCGTCTGCCTTGCCGAGACCTCGTCTGCCTTGCCGGGGCTCGTCTGCCTTGCCGAGACCTCGTCTGCCCGCCAGGTGGGGAGGGCTCTCCTCGGCACCTCCGTTGCCTTGCCGGGCCCCTCGCTGGCTTGCTGGGGCTCCTCTGCACTGCCGGCGCTCCTTTGCCTTGCCGAGACTCGTCTGCCTTGCCGAGACTCGTCTGCCTTGCCGAGACTCGTCTGCCTTGCCGAGACCTCGTCTGCCCGCCAGGTGGGGAGGGCTCTCCTCGGCACCTCCGTTGCCTTGCCGGGCCCCTCGCTGGCTTGCCGGGGCTCCTCTGCACTGCCGGCGCTCCTTTGCCTTGCCGAGACTCGTCTGCCTTGCCGAGACTCGTCTGCCTTGCCGGGGCTCGTCTGCCCGCCAGGTGGGGAGGGCTCTCCTCGGCACCTCCGTTGCCTTGCCGGGCCCCTCGCTGGCTTGCTGGGGCTCCTCTGCACTGCCGGCGCTCCTTTGCCTTGCCGAGACTCGTCTGCCTTGCCGAGACTCGTCTGCCTTGCCGGGGCTCGTCTGCCTTGCCGAGACTCGTCTGCCTTGCCGAGACTCGTCTGCCTTGCCGGGGCTCGTCTGCCTTGCCGAGACTCGTCTGCCTTGCCGAGACCTCGTCTGCCTTGCCGAGACTCGTCTGCCTTGCCGGGGCTCGTCTGCCTTGCCGAGACTCGTCTGCCTTGCCGGGCCCCTCGCTGGCTTGCTGGGGCTCCTCTGCACTGCCGGCGCTCCTTTGCCTTGCCGAGACTCGTCTGCCTTGCCGGGGCTCGTCTGCCTTGCCGAGACCTCGTCTGCCCGCCAGGTGGGGAGGGCTCTCCTCGGCACCTCCGTTGCCTTGCCGGGCCCCTCGCTGGCTTGCTGGTGCTCCTCTGCACTGCCGGCGCTCCTTTGCCTTGCCGAGACTCGTCTGCCTTGCCGAGACTCGTCTGCCTTGCCGGGGCTCGTCTGCCTTGCCGAGACTCGTCTGCCTTGCCGGGCCCCTCGCTGGCTTGCTGGGGCTCCTCTGCACTGCCGGCGCTCCTTTGCCTTGCCGAGACTCGTCTGCCTTGCCGGGGCTCGTCTGCCTTGCCGAGACTTGTTTGCCTTGCCGAGACCTCGTCTGCCTTGCCGGGGCTCGTCTGCCTTGCCGAGACCTCGTCTGCCCGCCAGGTGGGGAGGGCTCTCCTCGGCACCTCCGTTGCCTTGCCGGGCCCCTCGCTGGCTTGCTGGGGCTCCTCTGCACTGCCGGCGCTCCTTTGCCTTGCCGAGACCTCGTCTGCCTTGCCGGGGCTCGTCTGCCTTGCCGGGGCTCGTCTGCCTTGCCGGGGCTCGTCTGCCTTGCCGGGGCTCGTCTGCCTTGCCGAGACTCGTCTGCCTTGCCGAGACTCGTCTGCCTTGCCGGGGCTCGTCTGCCTTGCCGGGGCTCGTCTGCCTTGCCGGGACTCGTCTGCCTTGCCGAGACCTCGTCTGCCCGCCAGGTGGGGAGGGCTCTCCTCGGCACCTCCGTTGCCTTGCCGGGCCCTCTTGTGCGTTGCCGAAGGCGAGTCGCTATGCTGGAGGCTGTGCGGCCGACGCTTGTTGAAAGCATAACAGATCATGTGGCGCACAGGTTCGAAACTACCCACGGGCGTTGCGGTGGCGGTGCGTGGTGGTTAGCCTCCAGCTGTCCCCTTGCTATCGCTTCCTTACGGGTATACACGGTCGGCTAAGCATCGGCGGATAAAAGGTTTCGAACAGCAGAGCGAGGGAGGCATCCTAGCGGAAGAGTGAGTGCGCAAATGATGAAGTAAGGAAGGGAAGCGCGCCGACGACCGGCCGCGCAGCGGCTCTATAAAGGCGAAAAGGCGCACGATGCGAGAATCATCGGCAGCAGTGGCGGCGCCGCTGCCAACAGGTCCCATACGCAGACTTGGGGCTTTATGTCTGGTATGCGGTACGGCACACCTGCACCACTTCTTCTGCTGTTTGAAGTTGAGGAGGAGGGCGGAGCGAACGCATCAAGCACACACGCACGCACGCACTCACATAGAAGCGGGCCGATGCGGAGGGGAGGGGAGGGAAAGAAGTAACCATGGTGTCTTTGGGACTGGGAGAGAGGGACACGAAGAGATGTGGCACTTGCCGTAGCCGGAAGCTGCTCTTTGTTTTCATAGCTGCCATCGCAGGAAAGGCGCCCCCTAATGACGCGGGGAACACCCCGGCGTGGTATGTGTCAGGGCCCTGTGCACCCCGCACTCTCTGTGGAGAAGCCGAGCCGCCGCCGTCCCCCTATCCCTGCCAATGCCGAGCCACCGCACCTGGCCCCGACAGGGTCCAGCGCCTGCGACACGGGGAGGCCAGTGTGATGTATCGCTACGGATGCCGGCGGTCAGGTCCTGGATGGCGCTGCGTGAGAGCCACCGGCAACAGTGGAGATGTTTGCACCATGGGTATGCTCGGCAGAGTGTCAGCGTGGCTCGAGCGTGTGTCGCTCGGCGCAACGGGAGCGGCTGTGAGGCTGCCTGCGGAGCGGGGGTGGGTGGGTGGGGAGACAGGAGCCGTGCTCAGATGGACGAGTCGGCGCATCGCTGTAACGCGCGTCTACCGCTGCTTCACGCCACGTGATGGGTGGCCTGTGACGGGCCTGGGGTGTAGAGTGGCATTCAGCTCATGCTGTGCGGCAGAGAACGAACGCGTTAAAATGAAAAAAAAAAGAGAAAAGACGTTCTCGTCGCCGTGCGACGGTGTTGTGAGTTGCATGCCCACTGCAACGGCGGTATCGCGAGGAAAGGGCGGGGAAGCTGAGGCCATCTGCGGCCACATGGCATTGCACAGGGGGGTCGATCTGGGTTTTCTCACCACATGCGCTGCCCCCTCTCTGTACCTTTCTTGTCTTGCCGCCTCGTTCGCCCTTTTCCAGGGTTGGGCCAACGAATGCGACTGAGCGAGAGGTGTGACTGACGGACGGCGGACGGCTGCATAGAAGGCACATCGTGCAAGGCTGCCCTTCCACTGCTGCTCCAAAACGCGTGCCGGCGCACACGCACACGCCAGCACGCAGAGGCGTTCACCCATCGTCGGAAACTGAAAATTAAAACAAGGAGGAAAAAGGCATCAGATAATATTGGTGGCTCGAGAAAGCGAAAGAAGAACAAACAAAAGGAAATCGGAATGAACGTGAGAACGGAAGTACACGTGCTCATGAGGGAAGAACAGTAAAGTAACGTTCGTGTATGCCTGGGCATTGCGTAGTGATGCTCATGCGTGCCTTTCCTTCACTCAGCGCCCGTGACTGCGAACATCCATTGAAGTACTCGCAGTCCAGCACACCAGCAGACACACACGCTTTCACAGACGGGAAAGAAGGTGCTGTAGCTGTCAAACACAGCGAGAGGGTCTGAGAACGACGACGAAAACACCAAATAAGAGTGGCAAAGGAAAAAAAAATGAAGCGAGCGAAGAAGAGAGGCCAGAGAGACGCTGGGAAAATCACCGGCACATCGACACAAAGGTAAAAAGGAGAAAACGCAGTTCCTCCACCTGCGTTACTCAGGACGGCTTCACGAGGCTCATGTTCAACAGGACTTCATCTGCGATGGGCTTCATCAGCTCCACCGGCAAGTCGTGGCCAAGCCGAGGAAAGATCACCAGCTTCGCGTTCGGCACCAGGTCGGCAAGCCGGTAGCCGTTTGCCACCGGTATCAGCGGGTCCTTGGTACCGTGAAGGATCAACGTTGGGCAGGTCACCTTGCGCAGGCCCTTGGCGCGACTCGGTGCACGCATTACTGCAGCCGCCTGCCGCTGCATTCCGCGGTCGTCTCCCACGCCGTTGCGCTCGTACGTGCTTAAGATGTACTTTTTCACGTTCTCCAGGTTGTTCTTGTACGCGCCCTGGCTCAGGTAATTAATAAACCATGCCATGTGCGCGGCACGATCCTCGGCGCTGTTGCTGCGCGGCTTCACGAGAAAGCGGGCATAGTGCAGCAAGCTCGGGTTCACAACGTCCGCGCCGCCAGCGTGGGAGAAGAGAATGTTCAGGCTCAGCACACGCTCCGGGTAGTGGATCGCCATGAGCTGCACAATCATGCCGCCCATGCTCATCCCGAAAACGTGGGCCTGGCGGATGTTGAGCGCTGTCAGCAGCCCGATTCCGTCTTCCATAATGTCCTTTAGGACGTACGGCTGACGTTCACGGATGGACATCCACTGCGGCAGAGTGAGCCGGATGAGTGCCGGTGGGTCGAAATCGTCGAATTGTGTGGAAAGACCTGTGTCGCGGTTGTCGTAGCGAATGACATAGTAGCCCTGATCAACAAAGAGCTGCACGAAGCGCAGGGAGTAGCCCAGGAGGGAGCTGCCGAGACCCTGCACGAGCAGCAGGCACGGGTTCGAGGGGTCACCGAAGGTGTTGTAGCAAATGGTGACACGCTTGCCGGTGCTGGCGCAGGTGCCTACCTCAATGAATTTGTCCTCGAAGTCGCCAAGTATATCTCGCGCTTGGGATGAGAGGGCCAGGGAGGTGTTGCTCTTCCTGGTTGGCGGCTCACTCGTCTCGGCAACTTCCGAGGACAAAGGAAGCGTGGCGCTCATGATGCTTCCGTGGATGCTTCTGGCAGCTGGTCACAAGCGCAGAGGGACCACAATATTGAGTTGAGGCGGGGGTGGGGGGGGGAAGAGAGAGAGACGTGACGCAATAAGCGCGGGTTTCGGGCTCGTGAACCGTATGTGGGTATGCAAATATGTGCCCTCTTGTCTGTGCTGATGAGCAAAGAGAGAGTAGGGGGAGGGGGAGGTGCTTGGCTGTGGGGCTCGATGAATGAATACGTGGCATAAACGGTGAAGCTGCGTGATTCCTCGTTTCGCGATGAGGGAGAGGGCGGGGGGAGGGGACGGAAGGAAGAAAAAGGAGTGTGGAGACGACTCCCCGCAGATCGCGTCCGAGCCTTGACAACGAGAGGCGAAAAGTAACCGGCGTGCTTGTGCGGACCTCGCGCTGGGCAGTGCCTTAGGGTAGCACGCGCCATGCTGCGTGAGGGAGGCTTAACTACGACCACGCGGCAGAAGAAGAAACCAAAGAAAAAAAACGACCGAAAACATGCACAGAGAGGGAGAGAAGGCGCCTGCGTCTGAGTGTTCATTTTTTTTTCGCTCTGTCAGAATGCTTGCTTGAGGCTCTGTCTACCCGGAAGGGAAACACGCGGGACGGCAAGCGCGAAGGACGGGTGAGCTGGCGGGGTGTGGTCTGGGTGCGAGCCCCACACAAGCGTCAAAGAGGTAGTGTAAGCAGAAAGAACGACAAAACAAAGCAGCGAAGGAGATTGACGAAGTAACGAGGTCTCGGGCGGCGGGAGACATGAAAGGGGTGGTGGCGCAGTTACACACACACACACACACACACACCCACACACAAGCACACCTACATCCATCGCTGGACAGATATTGGTAACAGTGAAAATTGGGCTGGGCATTCACATGCTTGTCGCAGAGCTGGTTCGCTGACACTGACTGTCGTGTCTCACACAGCGGCAGCGGGGTCGGAGAGATTCCCGCTGCATGAAGCGACACTTACCTCGTAGTTCGCATGGGTCGTCTCTAGGTCCGCGTAAGACCCGATATTCTGCAGATGTGGCCACGCCGCATTCACGTACCTGGGCTTGTGCCCTAGCTGCACCGCAACCAGCCCGTAGACAACCACAAGCGCAACAATGGCGGCCACGAGGCCGCCAATCCATGCCTGCTGCTTTTCTGTGCTCGTCTTGCTCCACCCCTGGATGGACACGATACCGGGAATGCTGCCATTGCTGCCGGCCCCGATCAACTGGGCCATGAGCGCCGCCTCTGTCGTTACGGAAAGGAAGCTGTGGAGAAAGGTGACTCTCACCGCGCTGGGGTGGCTTCCTAGGACGGGATCTCAGTAGCCGGACCCCTCCGTCACCTCATTGTCATCCAGCACGCGCGTCACATTTGCCGTGCCGCCGTGGATGCTGCACCACATCGTGATTCCAGTGACGGAGTCATTCAAGGTACTGGCGCTATACACCGCAACCAGCAACGCCGTCACTGGCATGACCAACGACAGTGTTGTTGAGGTTGTCGGCGCTCTGGACGTCGTCACGCTGGAGGAGTAGTTGCCGTCTTCCCCTGAAACACCACAACGGAAGGCCCTGTGGGGAGGACGTGTTCAAAGCAGCCGTCATGGCGCGTGGCAAGACGCACGCAAGCCATCACACAGCAACGCCGTGGATGCAAAGAAACGGCCGGAGGAGGACAGGAGGAAAGAGAGCCAGGAGAGTTGAGCGGCGACGTGGGGGGGGTGCTGATTCGATTAGCGCCGAGCCGAGCATTATCTGGCTTACCATTGCGGGCGAGAACCATATCTCTCAACGCGCGCGTGTATGGGTACCCGGCTTTTGCCCCTTAGCAGCGCTCCCTCTCCACGTTGTGGCCAGCGTGTCTCCGGTGGCGGGGATGGGAGGGAAAGAAAGAGCTGGCGGGGGCACATGCAAATGGTTGCCGCTCTCCCCTCATCTCTACTTTCAAACACGAAGGAGCGCCTCATCGCGGACAGAGACGCCTTGGTATTTCGTCGATTGTTCTTGTGAGCGTAAGAGGGCATCCAAGAAGACGAGAAAAAGGAAAGGAGCAGCACGATCAACCAGCGCATCCGCTTCACTAGCCGCTGTCCGAGTCGTTGTCTGTCGAAGTTGTGGTTGTGGTGGTGAGTGTGGAGGCGCTGCCCGTGTCCGTCAAAGAACTAGAGTAGTCAGTGCTGCGGTCGCTTAGGCGATTGCGCGACGAAGACACTGCGTTCGCTGCGGCGCTGCGTGCTCCCGCTTGTTGGTTCCGTGCCCTCAGCGCAGCGGCCTGCCGTTGTCGGAAAAGCTCCTCGGCGCTGCTGACACTGCTGCCGCTTCCGTCATCGCCACGCGCGCCATCTCTTGCTTGCCCGTCGTCGGTGCTCACCACAGTCAGCGCAGCCGAGGTGACCTGCGTGAAGTCGTCAGAGGCGTAACTCTCGTTACCAGCGGCATCCTCTTCCATTCCGCCTGCGCTGCGACCCGACCCGCCGCGCCGTGCGGCAGCGAAATCAGCTTCCCTCCAAGGCCCCTTGCGGTACGGCACGGGGTCATCCTCGTACGCTTTCACAATCTCAACTCGAAGAGGCAGCGGCAAACGCCCTTGTCGCTGCTTCTGGGCTGCTCGCAGCGCGTTCACGTGACGGTAATGGGTCGACTCGTGTGCCTCTAGCTGGTCACGCAGCTGTCGCACTTGGCGGCTCAGGGCGTAAAGGTGAAGCGCTATTTCCTTCTTCGCGTCATCGGAGAGAGAGGCGTCCGTCCGGTTAGCCAAAAGCCAAGGAAGAGGTGCCGCCACCTCAGCGGCGGCAGCCCTCGCCGCAGGTGGCTCGGTGAGCGCATCCGCCAATTCACCACTTGCTGCATCTTGCTCTGTCGCCATGCATGTGGAGGCATCGGCGCGTGCGGGTGCTGCTTGCTTCGTCAGCTGGGCATGGGGTGGTGGTGCAGCACTTGCGCGAAAAGCCGCCGCGGCCAGCGGCACCGAAGACAAAGGATGAGGAGGACGAGATGAAGATGCAGGAGATGTGGACGACGGAAGCTGGAAAGCGCAGGTAAGCTGCTGCTGTGCGTCGTCGAGTGTGACTGTTTTCCACACGCACTCGCGCAGGCGCCGCTCGAGCGCGGCTGTGACGTCGGCAAGCAACGCCTCGTGCGTTCCGGCCAGTTCCTCGCTGACACGCACCTCGCGCGCGCGTGCTGCGGCGTCGGCTTCCATCCCAACAGCTATGCTTGTCTGCACCGCGGATTCCACCCTTGTGGCCTCCGGTGCGTGAGGCTCGAGAGCGGTGGCAGGGGGCGATGGGGCAGTCCTGCTGAAGGAGGCGGATGACGTGTGTGGCGATTCTGGCTGCGTCTCGTCGACTAACTTTTCTGTATGCAGGAGCTGAGGACCTTCACCGATATCGTCACACGGCTGCAGAGATGGGGCCGCTGACGGGTCGGCGGCTTCCCTCTTCTCAGAGACGCATCGCGGCAGCGGATCTGCATTGGGCAACGATGGCGGTGTTTTCATTTGCATGACTGCTGTGACGACACGTGGGGAGAGGAACGTGGTGTTGGCCTCTGGGTCGGTATGCAACAAGGCTTCCCCGGACTGGTTCGACCCGACCGACGCCACCAGCGAGCTCAGCCAGTGCCGCCCATCGCGCTCAGCGCCTTCGCCGGTGTACGGCGAGCTGCGAGAGGGAGGTTGGGGGTCGCATCTCACAAGTTTCCTGTCGCAGTAGACCTCACCGAGGTAGTTGGCGTAGGCCAGTCGAAGACGCAGAGGAATGTCCATCTCAGACGCGTAGTCGCTGTTGACATGAAGGCGGCCGCTGTTTATGCGCTGGTGACGCGCGTGTGCGTGTGGCGCGTGACAGCAGTCTGTGTCACAACGTGAATGTATGTATGTGCAGATGTATGCGCGTGCCTCTCTAGCCAAGTGCCAGAGTGGAGCAGAAGGGGGTAGAAGGGGAGAGAGAAGGAGAGATGCGACGACATCGCGATTGAGCGACCACCTTTCGCTTACCTCCTGCATGCCCGCTGGTATGTCCAGACACGGGCTTTCGATTCTGTCTGTGGGCGGGAGGGAATGGAGCTGGGGAGAATGAGGAATCCATCTGCGAAGCACATTCCATGAAGGGGAGGAGAGCGATGCTGCAGCTCCTCGCACAGTAGCGCTGACCCTTCTTGTCGGATATCGGCACCGCCGCAGTTGCAGTCGTCCGCTTGCCACCTTTCTCTAGCGCAGGAGCACCGCCGCTTCACTATCCGCATACGCACATCTATGAAGACGACTTGATACACACAACCCCTCCTCCTATAAAAAAAAAGGAAGAACGAAAGCAATCGAGCGAGAGAGGAGAGCAGGCGGGGAGAAGTAGTTTCCCACCAGCCATGCACACACACACACACACACACACGCACCGGCACACAGACAAACACATGAACGATAGTGACAAAAGATGGAGGAGCGAGAGCGAAACAAAACGCGATTGTGAGGCAGGGCGGGCGAACCGGCGCTCGTACGCATCACGCGAACAGAAAGACACACGCAGGCGCCAAGAAGGAAGCCACCAAGAACCACCACAATATCTGTGAGACAAGACATATATAAGAGCCGTCGTGCCACCGCACACGAACAAGCGCAATCCACCGATGCCTGTCCGTCCACAAGGAGGCGAGGTGGAGAGAAGGAAAAGGGGGAGGGGGATGGCGTGGGGCTACAGGGCGGCAAGAACGAACCAACGAGGACAGAGCCATCACTGGCTCGAACCAAACCAACAGAAAACAAAAACGAGGAGAAAAGGCGCACCAACTTGCACAGATGTGGATGGCAGCGACGCCGTTGCTGCTGGGTGCGCACTCCCCCGTTCTCCAGCGGCGAGACTGCAGAGCGAGCGATATCAGGGGAGAGAGATGAGCCGCGCGTGCGTGGGTGAGGAAATGAGCTTGCCGGCTGTTCCATCCCGTTTTCAGTAGTTGATCGCCGTAACTCGTGGGTGCAGACACCGACCACGTCGCCACCGTGATGCCGTCTCCAGTTCACTCCTCTACCCTGAAGCCGAACACGCGGGGCCACACATTGAGAGAGGGAGGAGGCACACAATCCCCCCTCCACTTCACTCTATCCCTCCCCTGACAGGTAACACATCCACCTTGGCTTGACTTCTCGTTGCCTTGCTAAAACCTACCCACCATCCCACCATCCCTATCTCACTTCTCTTTTCCACCCGCGCACGCACATCTTCATGTCGCTCCTTTGCCGCGCCTCACGGACGTGCTCCACCTCAGCGCAGGATGAATGAGCGGTACACGACATCCTCTGGCTTGCCGATCAGGATGATCGTCTCCGGCTCCGTCGTCTTGTTCTCCGAATAGAGCGTGATGGAGAGCGACTTGTACACATTCGTGGAGGTCAAGAATCCGGTGCTCTCCTTGCGCACGTCACACGAGACCAGGCCTTCGTTGCCGCTGGAGGGATTCTTCAGCGTGAGGAGCATCTGCAGTCGGCGCTGCTTCAGCCCTAGGAGGTCCGACAACTCGTACGAGCCACTGCGGATGCGGCGCATTAACGGCAGCTTGAAGCCGCCGGTCGCGTTGTACGTGCGGAAGTCGCCTGTGCGTGGGTGCGTACCGAGGTGCTGCACCACCTTCTCATTGTGCATGACAAGCGCGATGGATTGGTTGTACACCGTCTCTGCATTGATGCGGTAGCGCCGGACAAGGGAGAGGGCGACAGTGTAGCAGATAAGACAGCACGCGAAGCCGCTCATAAAACCCAGTCGGGCGACCGTCTGCAGACTAAAGCGAGAGAGAAGAACGTAACCCTTGAAGAAAACGTACACGACAGCCAACATCGCGAACGTGCTGGCAGCCACCTTCGAGTAGAAGATGACGTTGTCCGCTGGCATCCCAAAGATCGTGCCGCTGTAGCGCGGCGCGGACTTGTCGTAGGCGACGTCGTCGAGCTTCACTTTTGCCTGCGAGCGACCAAAGAGAGAGTCCATGAAGCCTCGCCGCGGCACGCGCAGGGCGTGCCGCAGCGAGGGGGATTGCGGCGAAGATGCGGCAGCCGCGGCTTGTGAGCGTAGCCGGGCCAGCTGACGCGCCGCCAGTGCCGTTCCCGCCGTCGCATGTGCCACGTGGAGCCGACGCAACATATCTGTTCGCGATGTTTTATTTTATTTTATTTTTTTTTTTTTGGTAGTCCCGCGCGACCTCGATACGCTTTTGTTTTCGATTGTATGCCACAACGTCGCCAGGCAACACAAACAAAACAAAAATAAAAAGAGCGGCAGGGGCGGCACGATATCGTGAAGACGACGAGGGAGGTGGTGGTCGTGGTGGTGATGGAGCGCGCGCCGACGAGGCCGTCGGTTCTCGTTCTTTGCACCGCCCACAGAGAGGAAGTAGGGAGAAAAACAAAATCAGTGACGTGCGGGAGAAGTAGGCGGGCCGACACGCGACGACGGACACGAGCAAGCCCACTCAAGCTTCCACGTACCTGAGTACACTTGTGGGGGAAGCGCATACGCGAGTTGGCGTTTGGTGGAAGTGCAGCACTGAAAACCACGTCATTCTTCTGCGCGCCAACGACGTGAGAAGAGGGGTGGCTTTGAAGGGCATCCATGGATGCATGTTGACCTGCGCTATCCCAGTTTGGTGGATTCATTGCGAGGCCATTCATTTGATTTCCGTTGGCGTTGCCTGGCGTCGGACACATAGTAGGTGCAACCGCGTATCTGAACAACAACAAAAAAGAGATGAGGTCTCGGGTGGCTGTGCACGGAGGGAGAGAGAGAGCGCGGGGGGAGGGGAAGGGAAAGGAGGCGACAGACCACAAGAGAAACGGGTCGGCTTGACATTGCGTGCACCGTGCCTCTTCAGCAATTTAGGTGCGTGAGCTACCTGCCTCCACACCCCCTCCCTTGCTCCTTTTCCTTTTTTTCCGAGACCCGTGTCCACTGCGATGCTTGAAAGCAAACCGACGATGCGAGCAGCAGAGAGAACAAGGCACAGGAGAGAAGCGAAACGAGAAAGCCATGATGCAAGCACAGACACACCCACACACATGCATACACACCCGATGCCACCTCTAGTGCCCCTTCCCCATTCCACGACTGCGACGGCTCCTACGTAGCGGCAACACGCACTCCGCGCTCTCGGGTGCACTCATCAACCATGCGCACCCATGCCTTTTGCCACGTTCGCTCCAGGGATGGAACTCGGTGACGGAGAGTAAAGGAGCGCGTGGCGCGTGAAGTAGCAAGAGGAGGAAGAGTTGCAGTGGCGACACTTCGAGAGAGCAGAGCCAAGGATGACAACCAGCACGGTGCGTCAAACATGAGCGGCAGGTACGGAGGTGACAGAAACTAATAATTTTATGAGGGGATGACAGCATGCGAAAAAATAAAACAACGGAAGTGTGTGTGTGTGTGTGCGTGAGGGGGGGGTAGGGTAGGGGAGGGGAGGAGGAGTCGAGAAAAGGAGTTGGAAAGGGCGCCCGCACACACGCCATGATTCTCAACATTATCGAGCACAAGAGAAACAGAGATGAAGAGCAAACAAGTAATACACCACAACCACAACGACGACAGCGTCAGAAACGGCGGCTGTTTTTAAGACAGAGACGCGCAGTGTCGAACACGTAAATCGGCAACGATGCAGCTGAAAACTGCGACAGATATGTCTGTGCTGAAGGGGTGGGCTTTGGGGGTGGGGTGGTGGGCTAAGAAGCGAAGACAGAAGAGAAACAGCGCATAACAAAGAGGATCAGTTGAGCTTGTTGAGTCGCACAATCATGTTCACGCACCATCAGTAACACAGATGCATACACACAAACACAAACACAAACACACACACACACACACACATTCATGCTACACCTACACCATCGCCAGGGCACACCCGCATTCCCCTTGCCGCCTTCCAGAGTGTAAGACGACGACTCCTGCACAAACACGCACGCAAGCCTTCCCTCGTTTGGGGTGGGGGGGGTGGGGGAGACAGAGCAAAAACAATAAAAACACCTATGATGACGAGCAATATGAGATGGGGACAAAAAGTAATAACAATCGATGAAGAAGCGGCAGTCGCGCAGTGCACATCATTGCACATGCTTGCACAAGATACATGGGCCGAGACACGGGCCAGGGGCACGAATGACGAGGAGAGATGTCGGCATGTATCCAGTGCGCATGCCATGATCGCAACGGCCACGCAGAACGGGAACCGTGGAAAAGAAGAGGAGAGGGAGGAGTCCAGTAGGGTGAGGGAGACCCTAAACATGCGAAAGGAACACAGACAAAAAACAAAACAACAAAAAACAGAACAACCACAACATAGGCACAACGCAAGGCGTAACAAGCTAGAAGCACGTACGCGGCAACAGCACCGGTTACGAGGCGCGGGAAGACAGTGTAGAGCACATTGGCAGAGGCAACAACGGCAACCGAAGAAAGAGGAAAACGTGAGTGTGGCGACAAGCGTCACCGTTTTGCCATGTTCCAGCTGACGCACCGACGCCAATGCGACCATAGAAAAAACACGGAAAAACAAACAAGACGAAGAGCCCACCATCTCTGTTGCGCTCCGGGCACAGAGATGCAGCACCGACGCAGAGGACATCAAGTCAGCGCTTCTTCCTTCTCGGCGCGTTCGTTCTCTACCGCACAACATGAGCTGAATGCCACTCTACACCCCAGGCCCGTCACAGGCCACCCATCACGTGGCGTGAAGCAGCGGTAGACGCGCGTTACAGCGATGCGCCGACTCGTCCATCTGAGCACGGCTCCTGTCTCCCCACCCACCCACCCCCGCTCCGCAGGCAGCCTCACAGCCGCTCCCGTTGCGCCGAGCGACACACGCTCGAGCCACGCTGACACTCTGCCGAGCATACCCATGGTGCAAACATCTCCACTGTTGCCGGTGGCTCTCACGCAGCGCCATCCAGGACCTGACCGCCGGCATCCGTAGCGATACATCACACTGGCCTCCCCGTGTCGCAGGCGCTGGACCCTGTCGGGGCCAGGTGCGGTGGCTCGGCATTGGCAGGGATAGGGGGACGGCGGCGGCTCGGCTTCTCCACAGAGAGTGCGGGGTGCACAGGGCCCTGACACATACCACGCCGGGGTGTTCCCCGCGTCATTAGGGGGCGCCTTTCCTGCGATGGCAGCTATGAAAACAAAGAGCAGCTTCCGGCCACGGCTGTGGGCTCTTGGCGTCGGCGGGCAGGTCTGGGCGGGCGCTGTGCTGACAATTCAACACACATATAAATAAGGGGCGCATCAGACCATAATAACAAATACGGGGGCCCTGAGTGAAAAGGAATGATGGAGGGGAACCTAAGAGACGCGGCTAGCGGTCACGGTACGCTTCTGTAATGCGAAGTGGTGCTGGGGTGTGGAGGGATAGGAGTGAAAAAGTCCAACACTGTAAACGAGAACGACGCACCCGCCTACACTCAAGGATATGACCAGTCTCTCGTGCCGCGCCGACGCACGCCCCCCTTTTTAGTCGCACCCGTACATGTACGCCAGAGTCTTTAGCTCCCTGCTCATTTTCAATTCGTCCTGACCCGCATGCGCGCGTCACTGTAATGCGTGGCGATGGAAGGAGGAGTAGGAGGAGAGACATCAGGCGAGAGAGAGAGAGCGAGGGCGATCGTGCGTCACATCACCCTCCCTCTCACACACACAAACACACAACGCACAGAGGCACACACAGCTGCAGACAAAACGTGGCGTGCAGGTACGTCGACCCCCTCCCTCTCCTGCCCTGTCCTTCAAGACGAGGGCAAAGGAGCGAGGTACGCGAATTAAAACAACAGAACATCACCTCCTCTGCTGCACGCATCTGCTTCTTCCATCCGATACGGAAACCCAGCACAAGCTTGGCGCCGTCCTTTGCAGTGTTCTGTCGAGTGTGCTGCAAACGCTGCAGATTTCCACAGCTCACATAGCGGAGCACGTCGTACACGCCTTCGGCTTCACCTTGCTGTATCGACTGCTTTTCCCTTTCGTCATCAACGTTGATGTGGTGGCCGATGGAAACGACTTCGGTGACGGCACCGTGGCTTTATCGCGTGAGTGGCACACGGCGCCGCCGCTGCTGGAGGTGGCAATCGTGCACGGCTGCGGCGTGACCCTTGGCGTGAGGGTCGGCGCTTCGCCTGTTACGGCTCCATCCCACTGCATGCGCAGCTGCGCCAGCTGACCAAGACGCTCTTCCAGAGCACTCTGCAGCAGCGACAACGCATTCCACGGCGACTGCTTGTCCAAACAAATCTGCTCTAGCAGCTCTACGGTGCGGCTGTGGGCGCTGAAACGAGGGCGCGCGTCAAGCACCTCCGGCTCCAGCGCGAACGTCACATGGCGCTCGCTGCGTCGTCGCGTTTGCGAGTTGGTGGTCGGCGTCGAGGAGCCGATGTAGGACGGCGCGATGCGGCTGCTGGAGTTGTCACCCCCGCGCTCTTCATGGTCGAGCGCGACGGAGCGGATGACGTACTTCAGCCTCTTTGGCATCACGGGCGAGGCGTCGGCGCCGCACGGGGAGGGGGGCGTGGGGTGGTGGCCGCTGTGTGAGCTTCCATTGCTTCCGCAGCCGTACGCACCGGTAGCTCTGCTGTCTGTGCTTGCCGCGTTGACGACGTTGTCATCACCGTCGTCGCCACTCGACGTGAAGGAGAGGTTCTGAGCTGTCAGTAGCATCGGCGTCTCTGCGCTTTCGAGGCTCTCCAGAGAGTGCACAGAGGTGTGCGAGAGGACGCTGTGGAGGCCGCAGACCGATGCCCGCGGTGGCAGTGAAGCGATAAAGTGCTCGACATCCATGCCTGCCGTAGCGAAGGTTTCGTGTGGCACGCGCACTTCCCACTGCTCGAAGTGGCGCAGATCCTCTCGCAACACAGCGTTTGCCTTCCAGCACGCCTCCATCTGGTCACCAAGCTCCTTCAGATGCTGCTCCTGCACTGCAATCACCTGCAACGAGGAAAGAAATGCGCGGCGGGCTTGCATGACGCCTGCCGTGGAGCCAGGCTTTGCAGCGGCGCTTGCCGGCGAGCGCCTGAGTTGTTGTGCCTTCTCCGCTTTCGGATCGACGAGCTGCAGTTCTCGCTGGAAGGACTTCAGCACACTCAAATACTGCGACTCAAAGAGACGCGAAATACTCACTTTCTGGCGCCAGAAGTGGATCGTGTTGGCAGCCTCGACGGTGCGGGTCCAACTCAGATGCTGACCTTTGCCCTTGAAGCGCAGACGTGCCCGCTGCTCCTGCGCATAGAGTGCGCGCAGGCTCGCCGTCTGCTGCTCTAGGTTGTGCAGCCGACGTTTCAGGTCGACGACGCTGCTGAAAAATACCTGGTACGAGTCGCCGCTAGCTGCCGCATCGCCGCCAGCCTGCGCATCCTCGTGGATGTCCGATGGTGAACCAGCGCCGTCTACCTTGAGGCCTCGTCGGTCTGAGGGGCCGGCGGCGATATTGCACACTTCCTCCACATCGCTGGTGTCGTCCCTGCCAAAATCAACCGCGCTCGGCGAGTCACCGTAGCCCCGGTAGGGGCCCTCCATACTGCCGCCCTCGCCGAGCGAGAAGGCGGACTCGGCCATGTAGGTAGTCCCCAAAACGGCCGCAGCCCTGTCAACCCTACCGCCGGACGCCGCGCGCATTACGGAGCTAGCGGAGCTGCCGTTGCGGGCACTGCCAAATGCGTCGTCCCCCGGAACCATAAATGCGAGGTCCCGCACCACGTACTGGCACGAAGGCGGCGCGTATGGGTCAGGCGTTACCTTTGGCAACGCGGCAGGCTGCACCTGCTCCACCTCACCGCTCTCCGGCGTGCGCCTGCATAGTTTTGTGCTGCTTGCTGCACCACGTGTACAGTGAGTGGGGCTGCTGCCGCCGTGGCACATCATCGAGCTTTTCAGAGAGGAGGAGCGCCGCATCGAGCTGCGCAAGGTGGTCGTGCAGAGCAGGTCCTCGCTGTCTTCGCCGATGCACGTGGAGCTAGAGGACAGACTACTGAGGCTCGGCGATGCACCGTAAATGCAGCTAACACGAGGCGTGACATTACTGTTGTGCCCATGACGCAAGTTCTTGTGCATCCAGCGGAACTCACGTGCGAGCTGAGTGAGCAGTTTCGGATACTTGCGCTTCGACAAGGCCCGGGCGGGAGGGACGGGAGGTCGCTCCGCCACACGGGACCCGCCCATCATTGACTCAGAAGGCGAGAGGTCGCCTTGGTCACGCGCCGAGGATGCGAGCGCGGCGACGAGATCATCGGGGTCTACATCATGCGGCGCGCCCACACTGCCCAAACCTGCTGCGTAGGGGGAGAAATGCGGTGAGCAGCTGCTGGCCGATGCACCAGTGGCGACGGTGATGGTGGCTCCTGACGACACGCTGATCGCGTCTGTCACCTCCATTGTGCTGTTGCTGTTCACATTCTGCAGTGAGGTGAGGGTTGGCTGCGGCGCCGTCGACTTGAGCGTCAGCTTCGAGAGCGTCGGAGAGGAGGGCTTCTTCGGTCCCGTAGAGACCATGACCCGAATCAAGTGTTGGACGGAAGACGAAGACCACAAATAAAGAGGTGTTGCGCAACGAGTGGGTTGCACAATAGGAGAACCCACGGGCTTGCGGGGAGGGGGAGGGGAGCTTGCTGGCAAGAATCAACGCCAAGCAGAGCGACGCAACCGCCAGGCGACACAGGCCACGAGAGGAGGGGGGAGAGGCGCTGCAGCCAGCCTGTGCCGGTATGTCGCTCTTGGGTAGCACGCAATACAAAAAAAAGAAGTCGACAGACGCACAGCGGCACAGGCGTGGAACGCACAAGAACACACGGACACAACACACAGGCAGAGAAATTGACTTGGCAACACCCCCCTGTTTCTCCGACCAGAACAAGAAAGACTGCTACTAATAGACTTATATATGCAGGTGTGCATGCATATATGTATGTGTGTGCGTGTGTTCTAATCTTGCTCGTTGAGAGAGTTACGCAGAGGAAGCTACTCGATGTCTTTTCGGAAGGTGGCACCGTCGTACGTGGAGCTGGTCGTTCCTTTTTATTTTCGGATTTTGTTTGCTTCCTTTGCCGCCTCCTGGCGTCGTCTTATTCGAAACGGGCCGTCACCCTCCTGCGCCCCATCCACAACGTGCTTTTTCGTTCGCAGTCGTACACGATAGGTGGTCGTCAAGGTGTACCTCAGCCACAACCACGGACGCACCGAATTTGCACTTGCGTGCGTACGTGAGCGTGTGTACACGTCTTGGTCCGTTGCGCACGCCTACGAGAGAGGGAGAGGGAGAGAGGCAGCCAAAAGAAACCGGAAGGCACATGCGAGCCAAGAGAGTCGAATACCAGAAGCAGCAGAAGAAAAAACAACAGAGAGAAGCAGATGGTGCTGATGCCGCCCTACCTACCGTGGTGAAGGCCAGAGAGACTTCCTCACAAGCACAGCGAACACACCCACGCACCTACACAGGCAGTTTCACGGAGCAGCGACTAGAGTTGACGCTCTGTCTGCGTTTTTTTTTTTTTGATCCAGGGGTGGGGCGGGGTGGGAGAGCGCTCGGTGTGACTGTGGGCCAGGTAGGCGAGCAGGCAACGTAGAGGAGAACACGAGAGAAAAACGAAAGCAGCAACAGCATCATAGATAACGAAAAGACTCCCGTCTTTGTCTGCCCTCTTTCCTCGTGCGAACGTGTGCACAAACGAGTACCGCGCGAGCGCAGATACCCGAGATCGCCACACACGAAGAACGATGACCACCACCACCACCACACGAAATCAAGGAGGGAGTGTAAAGGCGGCAGAGGGAGGGAAGGGGAGCGAGAGACGTCAAGTCGAGAATTCGCGTGACGGTTTCTGTAAAGCACAATCACGGGGAGCGTAGAAATGAAAAACAAAAACAGAAACAAAGCAAAACGCGCACACACTCGCACAGCTCGAGAGACAGAGTCCGCGCGCGTGTCTGCGGAAGGGTGTGCCAAGGGAGTGGGAGCGAAAACGAAGTCACTAACCTAGGCGCGAAACAGAAAAAAATAAAGAAGGAAGCGACAAATATACTTTGACACACACACACACACACACACACACACACACACACACACACCTGCACCTCACTGAGCAGCACGTACTCCAGTAGTCGTGCCTTTCCGAGATCGATGCAAGAAAGAAAGTGAGTGAGCGGTACTAGGAAGGGACGGCGTGCGCACAACAACAACGAAAAGAAGGGATGGGCTGGAGGGAGGGAGGAGTGACCACGCCTACTTTGACGCATCGAAGGGAGATGAGGGCTGCGGAAAGAGGGGTGAGTCGGTGGCGTGAACGGTACAACAGAGCTTCCGTTTTTTTTTTCCCCGTGTGTCTTCCTTTTTTGATAGTGTTGCGTGTGTTGGTCCCCCTCTCCGCCCGCCCACCACCTTGTGCGCGCTCCGATAATAATGTTAAAACGAGAAGTGATTCCGGATCAGACAAACGGCAGGGAAAGCATGCTATGCAGAGCAACGAGAATGCATTCGCCGAACAACGGACAACGAACAACAACGATATCTGCAGGCGACTGTGGGGGTGCACCAGCGCGAGATGTCAGCAGAAGCGACGGTGATGGAGAGAGATGGTGAAAGGGCTGCAGAAGAGACGGTGCACGAGCGCAAGGAACATGCGCTGCGTACGACATTCCCATTCCAAGCCGTGCTGCCGGTGGTATGGGAGAGGGCGGAGGACACAGTGCGCCTTCTGCGGGCGGTGGCGTCCGTGCGCCTTTGTTGTTCAAGGGCCATGCAGACGCACCTACACACTCTCGGCGAGGCGGGCGGCATCGCGGAAGCCGTAAGCAGCTCCGTGCCACAGCCTCTTCGATTGAGGGAGACGCACTTTTCTCCGTTTTCTCTTTTTCTCCTTTCCTTAAAGAGGTAGTCGTTAGCAAAACAAAGAAAACGCATACACGCACGTACACCCGGCCATCGCCACACCCAGAGCTCACGCAACCGACATCACCACCGTGACTCGTCACCATCATTCGCAGTGCTCATATTAGCGCTCTCCCTAAGTGCCGCATCGGGAGTTGCATCCAGCAGCAAAGAAATGCACTGCAGGTTAGCAGCGCCTCTTGCTGAGGTAACGCATGGTGACATACTCGATCTTACGCGTATCACCTTGGGCTGAGCTACGCATGCTTGCACCGGCGCCGTTGTAGCCGTCGTGGTTAGCTTGGAGAAGCGAGAGGTGGAGAGCCGAGAAGCGCCCCCCTCGATCCCTCCTCCTCACATTCACGCCTGCAGAGCACGCTCGAGTGCGCGGACGTGCCGCCTCTCTGCGTTTCCCTCTTCTACATTTGCTCGCCGATATTCGCGGGGAGTTCCTCAATTTGCGTCGCGTAGAACTGCTCGATGTCGCGCAGCAAGCGCAGCTCGTCATGGCGCACGAAGGTGATGGCCAGCCCAGTGCGGCCCATGCGACCAGTGCGGCCGATGCGGTGAATGTACTGCTCACGCGCGAGCGGCAAATCGTAGCTGAGGACGAGCGAGACGCGCTCCACATCAATGCCACGCGCCCACAGGTCCGTTGTGATGAGCACGCGGCTGTGCCCATTCCGGAACTGCCGCATAATCTCGTCGCGCTCCGCCTGGGGCATGTCGCCGTGCATGGCGGTTACAGCGAACTTCTCGCGCGTCATCTTCTTGGCGAGCTGCTCCACCTTTTTGCGGGTGTTACAGAAGACCACGGCGTGGGCGATCGTGAGACTGTCGTACAACTCCATCAAGACATCGAATTTGTTTTTCTCCTCGTCAACGGAGACAAAGTACTGCTTAACACTATCCACGGTGATCTCATCCCGCTTCACGAGAATGCTCGCGGGCTCCGTCATGAACTTCTCCGTCATCTCCAGCACGTCGGCCGGCAGCGTCGCCGACACGAGGATGATCTGCAGCGGCGGGACCATGCGGTAGATGTCGTGAATCTGAGCCTTGAAGCCCTTGCCCAGCATCTCATCAGCCTCGTCCAGCACGAGGGTTTTCAGCCCATTTACGCGAAGGCTCTTGCGGCGGATCATATCAAAGACGCGGCCGGGCGTGCCGGAGACGATGTGCACACCGCTCTCGAGACGGCGGATGTCCTCCTCTGTGCTCTTGCCACCGATGCACGCGTACGCCGTCAGCCCCATGTGGTGGCCAATGTTGTTGCACAAATCCTGCGTCTGCACCGCCAGCTCGCGAGTCGGCGAGAGGATGAGGGCCTGCGTCTCACGCGTGTGCGGGTCGCACGCTTGCAGGAGACAGACGCAGAAGGCGGACGTCTTGCCCGTACCAGAAGACGCCTGCGCAATCACGTCGCGTCCCTTTAGGAAAGGCATAATGAAGCGCTTCTGAATGGCGGTGGGCTTCTTGTAACCGAAGCTGTACATGCCCTTGAGGAGGTCCTCCTTCAACCCCATCGCCTCAAAGGTTGGGATGGCCAGCACGTTGGCCTGAATATTATCTACTTGCTCCGTCTCCATGGTTGCCGGGGAGATGGTTAGCGAGAGAGTGAGAGAGTATACCGGGATGCATGTATATGTAATGTGTGGGTGTGTGTGCGCGCCTGGGAAGAAGGGGTCTGTGCGTGCATACTTGTATTGTCGACGAGGCTATTCTTCTGCCGCTGCATATGCGTGGCCGCGTCGGCGTGCGCAGCGTGCCACGTTATAGCGAGGGAAGCGGAAGCAGATGGGCAGGGAAAGACAGAGAGGGAGAGGAGGAGGGAGAAGGGAGGAGGGTGCAGAGCGAGTGTGCGTGAGAGCGGGATGCGGTTGAGACGGCAGCACCTCTTGCGAGTGCATGCAGATCACTGCCGTTTCCAGATGCGCTGGCAATGCATAGCGCCAAAAAAGAAAAAGAGAACACGAAACGTTTGGTCGTTTTCCTGGACTTGACTGATTCGTCCGTGCTCATCAGCATCTGCCAGGCAAACGACGACGACGAAAAGAGGTTCGGAGCAGTGCGGGGGATCGATGGAGCGGACACGCCCACCTGCCACCCATCGATTGCGAGACTGATCTCATCGGAGCAGCTTGCGCGGCGTCAAGGAGAAAGCAGTGAGAGAGATGAGCAAGAAGGTAAGAGATGAGGATGGCCGGTGTAGGACCCGGCGACAGGGCCAGCGACCCAGCCGACGGCAGTACTGCGACCTCACCGGCTAGAGGCATGTATGTTTCTCTGTGAGTGCGTTTGTGTGTGCGCGCGCCATGCGCTAAGCAGATAGGGAGTCGTCTTTCAGCCGCAGCGTGCGTGACGTCATCTGCTCACGGTACAGTGCTTCCCGTAGTTGTGCAATGACACCGGCACTGCGCTGGCACGCTTCTTCCAGAAGGCGGTTGCGCTGCTGGACACTCTTGAGGCGCCCCTGCAGCTCCACCACCTGCAGGCCCCGCCGCGCATCATCGAAGCTGAGCTCCACCATACTGCGCACAACGCTCGTCTCGCTGCGGTTCTGCTGCTCGAGTACTTCTCTCGCGGTTTTCTCTGCCTCAGCACGCTGGCGGCCTCTGGCAAGCTCCGATTTCAAAGTGTCCACCTCCGCCGTCCACGCTTGCAGCTCTCGCTGCAGTGCTTCCTTTTCACGCATAGCAGTTTCCTGTGCTCGCTGCATGCGTTCCTCTGCCTCTACAGCGCGCGCACGAGCCTCTGAAGCTTGGCTCTGAAGCGCATCCTCGTTGGCCTCGGCGAGCGCGACCATCTCTGCCGCGTGACTCTCGCGTTCGGCCAGCAGCTGCGCCTGGTGCTCAGCCTTTAACACGTCCAATGCTTCCTGAAGGTTGAAAGCGTGTTTTTCCGTCTCGCGCAGCTGCTGTTGCGTGGCTTTCAGCACCGCATCTGTCGCGCGATGCTGCTCCACTTGCCGCCGCAGAGCCGCAATGTCTTTCTGCGCCGCCCAGGCTTCTTCTTGCGTGGTACGGAGACGCTCTTCCAGCACAGCGGCGCGCCGCTCAGCCGCCTGGAGGGATTCCTCCACACTCAGCAGCTTCGCGGCGGCACTTTCCGTGGAGGTGCTCAGCTGGTATCGCAGGTTGCGCTCCTTGTCTGCGATGGCCACGTACTTGTCCCGAAGGGCCTGCAGATCTTCTTGTTGCGAACTGCAACGCTGCTGCAGCGCCTCCATTTCCGACTGCTGTTCTTTGAGCTGCTCCACTTTCTTCGCAAGTTTCGAGACACGTAAGCGGTTCTGCTCCTGCTCCACAAGGGCCTGTTCGTGTTCCTCAGACAGGCCGCTCAACTCCTCCATGGTCCTTTGTAGGCGGTGTGTGACCGTACGCACTTCCAGCACAGCGTCGCACCACTTCTCTTCCGCGGCGGTGCATCGGCGGACGAGCAGGTCGACTAAGCCCACTTGCGTCTTTGCCTCCAGAGCTCTCCGCTCGTGAGCAGCTCGTTCCTCCTGCTCATGAGCTGCCAGCCGCTGCACCATTTCCTCCGCCTTCTCATGTGCGGCTTCGGCATGGCGGGCGTGATGAAGCACCTCGAGCTCTGCTCGATGCAGCGCCTGTGCGTGCTTCTGTGCCACGCTCTCGCGCTCTTGCTGCGTCGTCGCGTGCCAGGCTTCCCAGCGCGCGATCGTGGACCCCGTCGCCGCTTCCTGGGCAGCAGCCCACATAGACAGACTGCGAACCTCAGCGGCGGCCTCGCACAGCGCTTGAAGCGAGTGAACGGCTGAGCGTTCGAGCGCGCGGCGCTCGCGGGCCTCTGAAGCAACAAGTGACTCCAACAAGTAGCCTTCCCATTCGTTGCAGCACCACTGCGCGTACTCCATGCCTTGCCGAAGGCTGCGCAGCTCCGCCGACATGCTTCGCACGTCGTCGACGACGTCGCTCAGCCCATGAGCTGCCTCGGAGGGACGTTCAAGAATGCTTCTCAGTTCCGCAATGCCGTCACGCCAGAGGGCGCTTGCCTTGTCTTGGGTTTCTATGATGTGCTGCTTCTCGCGGAGGTCGTTCTGTAGCGATGTGACGAGTAACTGCGTTGCGCAGTGCTGCGCCTCCAGCTCTTCGCGAGCCTTCAGTGTCTGCTCAACAAGGCGGCGCATGCGCTTGTTGTCCTCATACAACTTGAGCGCATCGGAGTCTTTCTCCGCGATAGTGGCAAAGTAGTTCTGGAGAATGACATCCACTTCGTTATCGGCCATGGCGCATGAGACGTAGTTGAGTGATAGAAGGAGAGAGGGGGAGAGACGCCCTGCGATGGTGTCTATGCCCTTCGCGCTTCTTCGTTCCACTCTATGGGTGCGTTTTGATTTCTATGACAGCGATGATGGTGAGCGATGGCCGTAGGCGGGTCTCTGTGCGCCTATGTGTGTGTGTGTGTGTGTGTACGTCTCACGGAGAAGCGATGCTGAAACAGCAGGAAAAAGGAAAGCGCATGCACACATGCACGACCGCACGCAAAACCAACACCAATAGAATGGAACGAGCAAAGAGAAAAGAATAAAAGGAAGAGGGAGAGGCGGTGGAATGCCGAGAAAAGAGCGATGCTGCACGGGAAGCAGAGATCCTGCCAGCAGGAGGAAAAACACCCCTCACGTGTGTCTCTCTCAATGCGTGCGTGCGCGTGTGCGTGAGAGCGTGAGTGCAGGGCGGGTAGTTCGCGCCGCCAGGTTGCGAAGGAAAAACGACAAAAAAAATAAGAGAAAACGCGGGCAGAGGCGCCCGCACCATCATCCGTGAAGAACACCTCCGTGGGCCACACAAAGATCCCTCATCGCACGTACACGCAAATCTGCAGTTGTCTATGCAGGCGTTTGAGGCTACTCGTTCTCCCGAATCGACGTTCCGTCTCGTTCCACTTAAGCTGCCACACTTGCGCTGGCCACGCCTGCGCGAGCGCCACAGGGGCAGACAAAACAGTAGGAATAGAAAGCCGCGCTTCGCCTCACGGCGCAGAAGCCACGAGGGGGCCAATGAGCGGGGGCAGATATGTACATTTTTGCGTGGCGCGAGAAGGTAGAGGTATACGTGAGGGGTGCCGGCGTTGTCAGTACCAAGACAACACCGCGCATGTCCAGAACTCCTTTTGCTTTCCCAACCACTGTCCCTCTTCCTCCGCCTTCCCCCTGGCCGCAGCGCCAGACTGGCGCCGTCTCAGTTAGCTGGCAGAGAGGGAAAAGATGCAAAACGTTGTGGAGCACACTGCCGCACGGTGCGGAGTGCTCTTCTCTTCGCCTTTTCGTCTCTTCATTTGCCGCCTCACAGCCCCATCTTGCGCCGGCGTGCAACCGTCTCCTCATCGCTATCGTCGTCATCGCCACCGCGGAAGCGGTCCTCGAGGCGGCGCACATCCTCGATGTCCTCGCCACGCTGTGTCTGCGCTGCGTGTTCCTCCTCCGACGCGCCACGGTCGGCGGTGCGGTGCGGGGCGGCATACGATGCGCCGGCGGCCGCCGACGGGGCGGCACTCGAGGACGGATGCGGCCGATGAGCACTATTGGTCACCGGTGCTGACGAGCGTCGCGGAGCACCTGACGTGGGGGCGCTCGATATGTTCCGTGCCGCTGCAGAGTTGCCCCGACCATGCTGCTGCTGATGCCGAAGACGCGCCTCAAAGGCAGCGATTTCGTCTGTCGACGCCTCCAAGTCGTTCGACTCGTCTTGCTCATAGGTGCCCTGCAACATGGGGTCTGTGGCGCTTTTCGAGGCAGAAGAGGGGCCTCCCGCCATTCGATCCGGCTTAGCCTTGGGTGCCATCGCGACAGCTATACCTTCTCGTACTGTGTTCGCGTCGCTACAGCGATGACAAAATCGGATCGCTCAGCGAGACTGGTTGGTTCTCTGCACGACGCCGACGACGTTTGCGCGGAGCTTCAGCGATCAAAGAGGAGCGTCGTAGGAGAGGCGAGTAGGTGTGGGCTACATCGAAACACCGAAAAACCTTTGCCAGCGACTGCGCACTGTCTCGAGGCGTGAGTGCGTGGGACAGGGTTCGGCCAACGTGTGCGTGTGCGTGTGGGGGCAGGGCGTGGGAGTAGCGGACAGCAGAAGAAACGGCGAGGGAAGAGGGATAAAAGAAGGCACCTTCTGCAGGAGGTGATGATAGTGAAGCGGATGAGGTGGGCGATGACGAGACGAGAAACAATAGTGGATATCCCGATGGCCTAGGGCCGCCGGAGGGCGTACGCGGTTGCGCGTGCGCGTGTTGGCGGCACTCGAATGCAAAACAAGAATAGCGCAGCGACCCCACACCCCTGACATGTGCTCTGACCACTTTCACCGTTCGTTGGATAATGATCTGCACATTTGTATGCTTTTTTATATATATCTCTTCTGCGCTCTCACAGTGCGACAGCGGCAGCAATGAGGCAGGCCCAGCCACCCATCAAGATGTAGCCACCCGTCGGGGCCAGCTGGCCCACAGACTTGGGGGCGCCAAACACGCGTGCGTACACGGTGCCCGAGAAGAGCGTCGTCCCGAGCAGGAACATCCATGCGGCGATTCGCAGCCGCTTCGCCGCGACCGGATTCCAGCTCCGCACTGCCTGGCTTAACCCAATGGCGCCGAGTGCTGCTATGCTGTGCATGAGCTGGTACTGAGAGCTGATGACGAAGGCGTTGCGCTCTTCCGCGGATTTTGCCTTCAGCGCGTGCGAGCCGACGGCACCAGCGACGACACCGGTGAAGCCGAGCACGCCACTGTACAAAAGCGGAATGGACACCATTTTTCGGAAGCTCGCCGGCTTGCGGTTGCTGCGAGTGCCGACTGTGAGGGGACGTGGGCAGTTTTTTTTTTGTGAGGGGCACAGAGTCTTTTCAAAGAGCGAGCATGCGCGTACAGGAGAGCGAGACAGAGGAGATGGGCGCGCGGGAGGTGGCGTGAGAAGACATCAGATGACAGCAGGTGAGCAATGCGTCCAAGTGTGGTGCGGTGAACAGATCCACCCACGCTTGTGCGCCTTCACACAACCAGGCGATGCCGCTACAGGCGTGTCTGCCGCTAGGAGCAAGGCACTGCCTGCCTCGCTGCGTCGGAGGAGACACCTGTAACCCCACCCCCCGCCCTCACGGAGGACCCCCCTCCCTCCCCCGCAGAGAAGGTCTTGCGCAGAGGCACGGCGTATCTACTCGCGCTAAACGTGGCGTCGAGACACCTGCTTCTTTCACGCACGTTGAAGTCTTCACAACGACAGTGCTCGTGCAGTCGACGGGCAGGGCTGTTTCTGCCGTCGAAAACAGGAACACACGAAGAGAAATACGCCCCACAGAGAGAAAGTCATGAGGCACACAGATCCGACAGAGAGTCAAACGCGGCGCAGTGACGCGAGCGGCCTATAGCTCTGCACACTCTCTGTCCGACTCGTGGATATTTCCTCTTTTTTTTTAAATGAAGTTTTCCTTCAGAGATTGTTGCGTGGCTATTGCTGTCTTCCTACGTTTTTTGTGCGTTCTATGTGTGTGTACGTGGGCTGTGTCACCTCTGCGGAGTGCGCAGGAGGAGGGGCGGGAGGTTGGCCGCCCACCCCCCGAAACACATCTACCTACCCACCCACCCACACGCGGAGCGCCTATCCGCACACGTGCAAGAACAGAAGACATAAAAAGCGTGACGGAAGGACGCGGTCAAGCGAAACACACAACGTCAACCAAAGCGTAGTGAAAGCAAACGGGAGCGCTGCTGTGCCGCCGTTCGCGAGACTCGGAGGGAGGGAGGGAGGAAGGAGGGGGTGGGCACATCGTTTTCGTTTCCCTTTCTGATGAGGTTTGCTGGCTCATGATCGTTACCGTTCCGCAACACCCCTCTTCTTCTCGCCTGGAGGGAGGGAGGACGCGAGCGAGAGGAGCGAAAGCACGAACCGATCACACACAAACGTGCAGGTTGGTGGAGGGTGCGTCAGTCCCCCGCCCCATCCCCCTCTGTCCTCCTTCCGCCCACCTCTACCTCACCGCCTACCACGCCTCCCTTTGAGTCTGCCTCCACGAAATACCTGCCCCTTCTTTGTCCTTTATTCCTGAACTTGATGAGTTCGAACAAGGAGGGGGGGAGACGGGCATCTCCACTTTCCCCTCCCCGTGAAAAAAAAAAGCTTGTGAAGAGGCAGAGGCAGAGAGGGCCCGGGTGTGTGCGAGAGAGTCCGGCAAAAGACATCCAAGCAGCGAAGGAAGGGCCAAGCGTAAACGAAAAAGAGGGGAGGTGCAACGCGGAGGCCATTGCACATAATGACCGGCACACCATTGACACCATCAACTTAACCACGCCCTTGACCAAGAGCGACCCGAACGCGAGCTCACGAGCGATGGCAAGGGTGAAGCTTTTTCTCCGACATAGGCCCATACAACCATGCAAAACACTTGACGGCAGGCGCTTCGCCTTTCTCCCTCTCAGGCTCTGATGGACGGCTGCGTAAAGAGGAGGACACAGACGCACATATATATATATATATGCGCAAGCCTTGAAAATATGTCCGACAGGAACCACCCCTCCAACCGCAACAACAGAGGCACCGATGCACTTGCGGAGGAGTACAACGCGCAGCGGGAACAGCTATGGAAAGACAAACGCATGCGTGCACCGGAAAAGAAAAGTTCAACCAGTGAGCCAGACTACGAGCCACGGACACCACCTCAGGCCCTTCCCCAGACCCACTTCTACCCGAGTCTCCTCCTCCAAGCGCTGTACCTCAGCGAGCGTGATCAGATGCAGGGGATATGGTGAAGAGCGGCGCAGCAACAGCAGTTACGATGCTCAACGTAGCCGACTCCTCGCAAACGAAGAACAGAACAACACGAATAATAACCCTTCCCTCAAGACGCTCGAAAGCGACGTCTTCACAGCACCTCTCTCCGTATATGCTATCGTTGCTCTCGTCCTTTGGTGCTCTCCTTGCTTTGCCTTCTCTCGTCACCAGTACAGGCCCGCCAGTGCCACGTTTGTCCACCCCAGCACCAGCACAAGCCCACTGGTGGGGGTGAGCGGGCCCATAAACTTGGGGCAGATGCGGAGGCACAGCGAGTAGATGGAGCCGGCAAATCCAAGGGCCCCGGCTAGTACCAGGTAGAAGCCCTTGCTGAGTCGCGAGGACGCCTCGGGAGACTCCTTTGCCAGCGTCATCATCCAAGCAATAGCCGCCAGAGCCACTGTGTGGACCATGTGGTATTGATTCGCCGTCAGCCAAGAGCGGCGCTGGCGCATGCTCATCTTCGTCTGAAGGCGCGCGCCAAGGGCATCCATCGCAAAACTGGAGAGACCAACGCAACCCACGAGGATTATGGGCACATGAGCGGTCTTCAGAGACATCATCTTTACAAGCTCTGACAAATGCTGACGTTGCACTGTGTGTGGAGGTATGCGGCGCTGCGGGCAGTGGGGAGGCTGTCTCGGTGTGAGGTGCACTATTTTTAGAACGTGTCTGCGTGTGAGTGCTGTCGTGAAGAGAACCTTCACGTCATGTTGATTGCGCAAGAGAGAGGTGTGTGTGTGTGTGTGTATAGGCAGCAAGGAGGCGGGTTGAGAGGGGAGGGCAGGGACAGGTGAGTGGGAGGAGGCCATAAATTGTGGCATGAAAACCCGATCCAAAATGGCACGCGTGATAGCTAGCTAGCCGATTTTGCCCCTCTGTCGAGGGAAGCCCGTGCACTTCAGCCAAGACGGGTGCTCAGAGAAGGGTTGAAGGTACAGAGCGGAGTAGCGGAATGTGCGCTTGGGCGTCTATGTTTGCGAGTGCAAGTGAACGTCAACAAGATATCGTTGCGATGTCGCTTCCTTACGTTTTGCTTGCCCTTGCTTCAGTGCGCCTACGCGCGGCATTATGAGCTCCAACTACAACCATTCATCACGGAGGGAAAAAATCAGAGAGGGAGGTGCGCGCATGCGAACACAACGGGCGAGATGAAAGCGAAGAAACAAGAAGCCCCCCAAAGCAAGAAAGAGAAGACACCACATTGCGCTAGTGGCAGACGCTGAGGCAAAGACACGAACACAGACACGTCCTTCACGAGCTGCCGTGCGATCTCGACATCTGCCGAGTACTCACTTTCTCATTTTTTTTATATTGCTTTGCCATGGGCGATGCCAGGTGCATGTGAGCAAGCGATCAACGAAATGGCGCATTCCTCCTACCCGCTCGCCTCCGGTTGCTGACCGCATTTTTCTACGTTGGTGATTGCCGATCACAACACGTTGTTCTCCCTCCCTCTTTTTCTTTTAGAGTTTTTTTTTTGCGTCGCACTCGCTATCCTATGCTCGTCCACGGCGTGTCGGAGCACCGCTTGTGTCCTGGCATTCTTTCGCTCTTGTTTATATATATATGTATATGTGTGTATAGACTTTTTCCTTTTTTTTGCAGGAGCGTCGTTTTTCCCGCTACGTTTCGGAGGGCAATCATCGAGGCGCGAGTTTTCAAGGATGGGACACTGAATGACCACGTGCAGGTTTCGGGTTGGGAGGGGGTGCGAGATGCCACGTGTGCCACGGCTGCAACTGCCCACCCTCGCAAAAAGGTGGCCTCAGCCGCACAAGCGAACGCGTCGGTACCACACAGCAGCCTCCTCCCTCCCTCCCAGGCGTGCTACGCTCACTCTCCCCGCCACCGCGGTACTCTCCCTTTCGCTTTCGTCATCTCTCACAGCCAAACCGCTCATGACAAGGAAAATACAACAAGAGCGATGACAGTCAATCAGCGCCCCATCACCATCATCATTGGAGAACAACAACGCACACGCACACGCGAGAAAAATAAGATTACCGCCATCACGCTCGCAAATATCGAAAATAGAAGGAGGCGCACAAAACACACACACACACACACGCGAAATATACGAAATAAGCCGACGCACGGCGCCAAGCGAAGATGCTGCACCTCTTCTCCCCCCGTTTTCCGAAAGGGGAGGGGGCAGGATGGGAGCTTCGTCAATGTTCCCGCGAAGTGTCGGTGCTGTTGGACGCACTCCAACATCAGCACGAGCAAAAGACACAGACGACAGCAAAGGGGGGATGAGGACAGAAAGGGAACGTCGGGAAGACCCACATACACACACAAAAAACGTCAATATCTGCCCTTTTCGGACTTGTGCGTGTGCTCATTGTAGCGAGCGACGCGCAAACCCCATGTGCACGTGTACACGCTAAGCAGCGCACGTGAAAAAAAAGAGGGCGAGGTGAGGAGAGGGTGGGGGGAATGAGCGTTATCAGCAACAGAAAGACGAAGAAAAAGAGGTCTGCCGCCGCCTGTTTTGCAGCGGCGCACGGCATCGATTCTCACTTGAGTGCTACTTCCTCCACATCTTCTATCCCATCTTTTTCTCTCCCTCCCAACTTGTTTCTTCCGCTTGCTTCGGCATCCTCATCACCGTCCCTCCCTCTTGCTCCCATTCCGGCCCACGTGCGCGTCCCTCTACCCTTGACAGGAATCGAGGCAGGGAGAGGGTGCAGAGCAACCAACGCTGCCGCATTTTAAGTGCGAGCAATGCACGCTTGCCTTTCCGCTCTCTCTCCTTGCTTGCCATGCGCAGGGCACCGCTTCTCTTTCTTCCTAGTGCTTCGTGACGGAGCCGCCAAGAGCGACGCACACCCATCCGGCCGCGAGCATCGCACCACCCACAGTGGGGAGCTTGCTCAGGAAGTGTGGCTTGTGTACCGTGCTGTAGATGTAGCGCGAGCTAGCCATCACCACTGTGCCACAGGCGAAGAGGGCATAGGCGCGACGGAAGTGGGTAGCGGCCGGCTCTGCGACGCGGGGCGCTATCGCCGCCACCACAAGCATCGCCACGGAATGGACGAGGTGGTACTGGTTCGCTATGTTGTACGCCTTAAACTGGTTCGTGTCCATAAGCTCGAGAAACGCGTGCGAGCCGAGGGCACCGAGCACCACACCGAGGCCGCCAGAGAGCCCCGCGGCCATCATCGGCACGTTAGTGCCGGAGAGAGCAGTACGGATGCAGGCTGACATGAGGATGTGAAGGATGCGATAAGGAGGAGTGACCAGGCGGCAGAGGGGGGAGGGGGCGCAGCTGTGGCTACAATAAGGGGACGAAGAGACAAAGAAACGCGCACAAGCACACACAATCAAGGCGAAAGGCAAGGGCTGGCGTAGGAGGCGGGGGAGGGAAGGAAGGGGGGGGGAATCAGATGGCGTGAGACCTGTGCGCGTGTATGTGAGTAGTCGACGATGAAAGAGGGATGAGGGTGGTAACAGGGACGAAGAGGGGGGATCCCGAGAAGACGAGTAACGGATGATGAGTGCTCCACACGACGCTCGAAAGCACATCGCTGAGACACGTCATTTGGATGTGAGGAGGGTATGCTTTGGTGTGCCACCTCCGAGAGGAGACATGGACAACAGCAATCACATCGTTTTTCAGTTCTTTGTGAGGAGGAAGAGTGTGCGGCACCGCTGCGGTACAGTGGAGCCGACCCCACATCCATAGACCAATAGGCTCGTTAGTTGGCAAGGCCGATAGCAACGAAAAGCAGCTTCTTCGGCGGTGAGGACTGCGAGAAAAGCACCATCGGATACACGGGGCCCGGGCACATTCCCCCACCCCATCACCACTCTGTAAGGGAGCATATTAGTCACAAGTAAAATCACAACAGTAACACAAGAAACGCGCGCGTACAAACAGGCGCAACAAACAAACCCAACCACATCCCATGACGGAGGCAACGAGCAGCAGCCGCGGAGATGTTAATGAGCACAACAGAGGCGAAGCAGCGACAACAAAAAGTCCACCCACGCAAAAAAAAAAAACCAGGATGAAAACTCAAAACGAAGACAACCATGTGTGAGCCCCGGTCCGAAGAAGATGCCCACGATGGCGTGGTAAAAATTCAGTCTTCTTAGGCCGCCCACTTTTCTCCTTCCGGACAACAGGGCCGGCACACCTGGACAGGGGCTTCCTTCCAAGGAGAGTAATCCACCGCCGTCTTTCCGACATACTCATTGCGAAGCACCGAGCATCGCAGCTTCTTGCGGCTCTTCTTTTGATACCGACGCGCCTTCTTCAGCGCCGCACGACCCTTCTCCACATACCGGGTGCTCTGTTGCACATTGGCGAGAATCACGTCCATGAGCTCACCCTGCTCGTTCACCAAGAAGGCTAGGTCGTTGAAGAGCTGGTTCAGGTCACGCATGGACTGCTCGATGCGGTAGATGTCGTTGCGCGTCTCGATGATGGAGGCGAGTACCTCCTTGCTCTGCTGGAAGATGTAGCTAGACGTGTCGTTCTCCATCACCTGCTCTGCCAGCTGCGCCGCTGTCGAGTCGTCGATGGCGCTGCCGTCGGGGTTGGTGTACTTGATCTTGATCTGCCGCTGCGTCTGCGCCTTGTAGTAGGCCTCGTTGGCGGACTGCTGACGCTGGTACTCGGCCATGGCCATCGCCAGCTTCAGCACGAGGTGCGTGTACTGGTTCTCCTCGATGCGGATGATGGCGCTGTTGGCGTGCACGCTGTCCGGCAGGCTCTTCAGCTTGGCCGTGTTCTTGGACATCGCGTCGAGCTTCTCCTTCGCCGCCTTGGCCGCGTTGCCGGTCTCGCGCGACAGCTCGTCGATCTCGCCGCGCAGTGCCTTGGAGCGCGCCTCGTCGACCGTCTGCATGTTCTCCGTGTGCTTCTGCTGCAGCTCGTCCATGGCGGCACGGATCGTCTTGACGTTGCCCAGAACCTCAGCTGCGCCGCCGTAGAAAGGGTCAAGGGCGCTTGAAGCTTCTCGACTGGGCTGGATAAGCCGTCCGGAAATCAGAGGCAGTAGGCATGCCTATTCTGGTGGCCTTTCCTGGGAAAGCGCGAAGCAGCTTTCAGGAGGCTTGGGAAACGACCCATGGGCATATCTCAACTGCAAGAGTCAAATGTGCAAACCACAGAGTAGGTGAGTGGAGGCCTAGAACACCACGGCAGGATCGCCGCAAATCGGCGCATCAGCGGTGGCTGCGTGTGGTGGCTTTGGGCTTGTCCACGGCAGGCACACACCCACTCACAAGCGATAGGTGAGCGTTGTGGGGGGCATAGGGATGCCAGAGTATCGTGGAGGGAGAGCATCAAGTTCAGAAACGTAAGGGTCATCTGCAAAATACACCACATGCTCGTCGGCATACTAATGCCCAAACGCGCTCGCCATGCGAATGCGATCACGCTGCACGCGCAGCCCCGCGTCTTCGGAGGAGATGCAGGGCTACGCAGCACAGAAGAAAGGGCTCGGCCACGGGGTACACGCATCGCCACCTCCCCCCTTGTTCCACCTCTTCATGGTGCCTCCCTCAGTCGAACACCCAACAGCGCAGAAGTGAACAAAAAACAACAACAACAAAAAAAACATGTTCGAGTGCGGGCGACGCTTCACCTCCATACTTGCTTTCGATTTCGCTTTCTTTGGACGCCGGCCACGAACGCAGCCGAGCACCCGCGACACAACAACAAAAGATACTGCCTTCGTTGAAAGTACGAGCACGGACTCTTCCGCAGGCCTTCTTCTTCGCCGAAAATGGATAAGGCAGGTGGTGGTCGTGTGGTGTGGTGTGTGCGCATGTGGGTGGTGGTGGTGGTGGTGGTGGTGGGGGCAAGCCGTGCTGGCGTTGTCTCTGCACAGACGAGGCCTCCCTCTCCACGTGTCATCGCACCGTCTCCGTGAAGACGTTGTGCGCACCTTCAAAATGACGTCGAAGGCGCGAGGGTTATTCCAACGCACGGCAGGCAAAATCAGTGGAGTTCGAGCCGTTGGCGTGTGTGCATCTCTCTCTCTCTCTCGGCGTCGAGCCGGGCATCGGTGGAGGAAGAGCAACGTCGTGAGCTGAACGCAATGGCAGAATCAGAAACTGGCAACGAAATGAAAAAGCGCCTGTGCCGTTGTGTGTGTGGAGGGGAAGAAGGCCGAGGAGGGCACACAGGAGTGCAGGTCTACGGAGAGACGCAAAGGAGGGGACGCACGAGACCGCCTCTTACACGCCGACAGGGACAGGTGAACGCAGCGAGGCCCTTCTGACAGACACACGTGATACAACACAGCAACGACACAGTCCGACCGGGGAAAAGAGTCACCGAAAAACGTCGTGCGCGGGGAACGAAACAATGAGATGAGTTATGCTGTGGGACAATGGAGGTGGTGGTGAAGGGGGAGGAGGAAGGTGTGCGGAGGTAGGCCAGATGGTACATAGAAGCTCGACAACACACGGAGAGGGCGCATCTACACACATACACACATGCAAGAACACGAAAAACGAAAAGGAACAGTAAAGAAAGAAATATAAAACGAAGCAAAAAAAACACGAGAGAGGGGGGCGTGTGCGACAGGAATGCGGTGAGGTGTATCGCTGCACATGTGTGGGCGCCGGCTGAGGATACCGAAAACGTGCTCGAAGGGCGTCTACATGTAGACAGAGTGACGAAAGGCGCGGAGGGGCGGAAGAATGAGGGAGGACCGGAGCGAGGGAGGAGGCGGAGGCGAATGAAACGAACAGAGCGCGAGAGCCGTAGAATTCAAAACCTCGCGCGTGAGAGGGACGTGTGGACGTCCCCACGCCTCACTCAAGCCGAGACCCACCAAGGCAACACATGCGCGTACCGGCCTCCACCGCTGACTGCTCCGCGCGGCAAAAGAGAATCAGAGATTCGCCTCCAGCTCTTCGAAAAAGCAACAGAGAACGAGATGTAGCCCTGGCAGCATCAACAGACGCATTCCTTCGCACAGGCACACAAGGAACCAATAAGCAGAAAATCACACACGCACACACACACACACACACACAGGCGCACCACATGACATTCTATTCTCCCCGTGCCGCTACAGAACCGTAAACTGCCGCACCGGCGCTGCTTTTGCATCCCCCGTGTGCGAGTCGCTTACCTGTCCACGCCCTTGACCTCTCACCCCGGCGAGGGGGACGGCGTCGTTCGTGGAATCTTGATGGTGGCAGCGAGCACACCAACGACAACAAACAGAGCGACTATGGTCACGCCGCACACCAGGACGCAAATCAGCTTCTTGCGGCTCTTCTTTTGATACCGACGCGCCTTCTTCAGCGCCGCACGACCGTTCTCCACATACCGGGTGCTCTGTTGCACATTGGCGAGAATCACGTCCATGAGCTCACCCTGCTCGTTCACCAAGAAGGCTAGGTCGTTGAAGAGCTGGTTCAGGTCACGCATGGACTGCTCGATGCGGTAGATGTCGTGCGCGTCTCGATGATGGAGGCGAGTACCTCCTTGCTCTGCTGGAAGATGTAGCTAGACGTGTCGTTCTCCATCACCTGCTCTGCCAGCTGCGCCGCTGTCGAGTCGTCGATGGCGCTGCCGTCGGGGTTGGTGTACTTGATCTTGATCTGCCGCTGCGTCTGCGCCTTGTAGTAGGCCTCGTTGGCGGACTGCTGACGCTGGTACTCGGCCATGGCCATCGCCAGCTTCAGCACGAGGTGCGTGTACTGGTTCTCCTCGATGCGGATGATGGCGCTGTTGGCGTGCACGCTGTCCGGCACGCTCTTCAGCTTGGCCGTGTTCTTGGACATCGCGTCGAGCTTCTCCTTCGCCGCCTTGGCCGCGTTGCCGGTCTCGCGCGACAGCTCGTCGATCTCGCCGCGCAGTGCCTTGGAGCGCGCCTCGTCGACCGTCTGCATGTTCTCCGTGTGCTTCTGCTGCAGCTCGTCCATGGCGGCACGGATCGTCTTGACGTTGCCCAGAACCTCAGCCACGTCGCCGTAGAATGCGTCGAGGGTGTCTATTGTGTCTTGATCGATTTCGCTCGGCGGTATAGCGAAGGTTACTTTGACTGGTGCGCCGCCCTCCGCCAGGCTGTAGTTCTGTGTCGACGGGCTGGTGGAAAGGGAGATGGTGGCCGGCGCCAGCGAGGGCTCTAGGCCGGCCGCTGCCCTCAGTTGTGGAAGACGATCCATTCACATATGGGGGCTGCAAAGACTCAGAAAGGAGGGGAGGGGAGGAGGGAGGTGGTGGGCGAGGGTGCACAAAAAGGACACAAGATGAAGGCACAAAGACAGCCTGCTCAGACACACAGAGAGGGGCTCCTTGCCTCGGCTGTGCGCCGTCTCCCCCCCCCACTCATTACTACACTCCTGTGTATAGCAGTTTGGTGAGCTCGCGCACGCTAACAGAGAGGGAGGAAGGCACCGCCATGGAGGCGGCGGCGACGGCGAGGAGGGGGTAGCCATGCAGGAATTTCGTCTATCTTGCTATGCGCACAGCCTCTTCAGGGGGTGAGAAGTGTTGCAGCGGCTCTTCCCCACATCTTTGCGTGGCCCGAAAGACGGTGCTTCATTAAGTGTGAACAGTGGAGCTGCAAGGGAGCGTGCGTAAGAAGAGGGTCAGCTGACCTTAAGCGGATAATGGGCGGTAGGGGTGTGGGTGTGTTCTGCGAAGCCTGCACTTACAAAACAGAGGAGAGAAAACATCTCACCATGATCGCGAGGGGGTGCGCGGCAGGGCTAGCGAGCCTTTCAGGCTGTGATGATTGGTACCTGCACATGGCACTGCTGGGCAATGAAGGAAGCACACAACTCACACAACAACAAAGAGGGGGAGAGAGAACAAAAGTGGCCGTTGGTGTGTGCGGCCTTTGAGAGCTGTGCACACGATGCCGGCCGGTGATAGGATGACGTGAGGCACCGTCAGCACGCAACAGAGATCCATGACGCCCGCATCCCACTCTGACAACACGGCAGCCTACACAGCGCACTTCTTGTGAGCGTCATCGAGCAGCGCCAGTGCATCACAACTGAGCCCCGCTTCGGTTCCTCCGCTTGTGGCAAGGAAGGCGGTGATGGCACGGCGCAGACACAACTGCCGTTCGCGCTGCTCCGTCCGCGGGCCGTGGGTGGTCGCGGCGCAGTCCAGCGCCTCGCTAACCACCGCGTCTTGCGTCGCCTCCAGGCTGCGGGTTACGGCACGTGCGAGCTGGAGACCAAACACCGACGTGAAGTTGCGCACCTCGGCGCCGCTGAAGCCGTCGGAACGGCGCACAAACGCCTCCACAAGGGCCGCGCGCAGATTTTCTAGCTGCGTTGCGTCGATCGGCGCAGCGGCGGCAACGGAGCCGCCATCGGCGCTCACCAAGGAGGCATGGCTTTCTCCCTCGCAAAGCCAATGGGCCCATTCTCCGTACACGACGCGTCGCACGAGGCTCTTGCGAGCCGCGGCGTCCGGAGGCGGCACCTCCAAGAGCGTGTCCAGTCGACCGGCACGTAGAAGGAGCGGGTCCAGCAAATGAACGACGTTCGTGGCGCCGACGAAGAGGACGAAGTGCTCTTCATCCTGCTGCGCGGCGTCCAGCAGGCGAAGAAGGTGAGACACAAGGCGGGCATCGTGCGCAGTGGCAGTGGAAGCAGTAGAGGCGCCCTCGTCTCGACCACCGCCGCCAGCCGCTGAGGACCTTGGCCGACGCCGATGCACATCCGCAGTGTTCGCGTAGCGAAGCCCAAAGGCAGCTTGTACCTCGTCCATGAACACAAGCGAGGGGCTGCGCTCGCGCGCGACATCGAAGTACTCCTGCAGCCGCCTCTCAGACTCGCCTACCTCTGCCTGCACCAGCTTGGGTAGGTCCATGTACACGAAGGAGGCGTTCAGCTCGGTCGCCATGGCCTTGGCCAGCATCGTCTTGCCGGTGCCGGGAGGGCCATGGAGCAACACGCCGGTCGAGGGGCGCACGCGGAAGCGCCGGTACGTGTCGCGATGCCGAATAGGATCGGTAACCAACCTCTTCAAAGTCTCCTTCACGTGCGCCATTCCAGCGATATCGTCCCACCGCGTCGCCTGCACGTCGACAAAGCCGGCGCTGCGGCGGTACTCCAAGGCCGTGACGGAGCCGCTAGATACGTAGGCTTGAAGAATCGCCTGAGCCGCGGCACCGGCCACCTGCTCATCACACTCGACAGCGCCTGAGGCGGAGGAGGGAGAGAGGGAAAGACGGGATGGTGATGCGGCGCAGTAGTCAAGCGCGAGGCAGAGCACCTCCTGCAGTCCTCCGTACGACACGCCGCCGGTGCGAAGGGCCAAGGCGTCCACCATCGGCAGCGGCAACGGCGGCGGCGCCTGACCAGCAGCACACGTGGTGGCGTATGGTAGAAAGAACGCGCGCCGCACCGCCTCTGTCGGAGTAGGCAGGGCGATGGCGTAGTCGACGTAGCGGTGCCGAACAACAAGAGGAACCTCGTCCAGCCCTCCCGTGAAGAGGGCGACGGAGACGAGACGCGCCAGGTGCAGCGTGGCGCACTCGTGCTGCGAGAAGAGAGGCGGGCTGCTGCGCAACACCGTGTAAAGATCGGCGAGGAGGGCTGGGTAGAGCGTGTTCATGCTCTGCGCGCTGGTGCCGTCCTGGGACGGTTCACCGACACCGCAGCTTTGCCGCGTCGTCGAATCTGCGGTTCCGCTGCTGCTGTCGTGAATGCACGCGTCCTCTCTCTGCAGGTAGCACTCAATGTGGTCCAAGACAAGCAAGACGGCGATTTCCGTCGGCGTTGTGGTGGTGGTGGGCTTTCCATTGGCTGAACGTGAGTTGGTGACGCTTTCGCGACGGTACTCGACACACGCATCATAGACGGTGCGACGGAGCAGCCGACGCAGCCCTGTGGTGCCGTCGTAAGCGTTGCGGACTGCCACAGCCTTGGCGAGAGGAGGAATAACCGTCACGACATGAGTGCGGCGTTGCTCGTGAAGCAAGGCCGAGGTTAGCGTAGGTACCACAGTGCCGTCCGCTGACACTTCACGAGGTACTGCTTGGCCCTGCTCTTTTTCTGAAAAGCGGACCACCTCATCCATCGCGGTATCTGTGCACGCATTGACAGCGTCTGCGACACGATGAACGAGATGGCTCTTCCCATTTGAGGTGGGGCCGCAAAGCAGAATCGACGGGATTCGCTCATGCGGCGCGTACGGCCACCAGCGCAGGAGCGAGGCGAGCAGAAGGTGCACCTGTTCTAGGGGCGAGCGGGTTGGCGCGGATGACGCTTCGGGGTCACTGCTGTGACGATTACTCGCCATTTGCGAAGCTTGCAGCAATGATGCGGCGAGGAAAGATGACTGTGAAAAAGGTACACATACACCCACCCACACACACGCGAAATATATATATATATAGACACGCACATCAAGGCAGAGAGGATGGGGGTTGAGTGGGGTGGTGGTGGTGGGGGGGAGGGGGAAGACGGCGGAAAAGGAGGGATGAAAGCGGTAGAGCTGTGAAGGGGAGCGTAATGGACGGAGCGCGCGTCTTTCTATTTCTATCTGTGTATGCACTGCTGATGAGTGCGCCATGCCGCCTCACGTTTTACGGCCATTACGAAGCCATTGCGTGGCGTTTGCTTTGGTAGGGCTCCCACGCGTAGGTGGCGTACGGCCCTTTCCCCCTCCCCTCTCCTCGCAAGCTTGAGGGGTGCCAAAGACGCCCAATCATGCAACCGGTGCCTTCTCACAGTACGTCCGCGATACGCGCAGCGAGCGGCAGCCGCGCAGCGCTGCATGGGTGAAGCTTCCGCGTTTTTCTTTTCCTTTTGCTGTTTTTTTTTTCTCCGCCGATGATGCGCGCGCAGACCGTCGTTCCACCGCCAACGGTAGCCTTGTCGCCTGCGGGGTGTGCGCGCACGCACTGATTCTTCTGTTTCTTTTTCAGCGCTGAAGTCTGGGGGCGGGGGGGTGTGGGGGAGGCGGCGGCGGCCCGCGACAGAGGCAGCGAATCGTCTTCCTCACGCGATCGGCATCGCGAGCGTGTGCCCGTCTCCGGTGTCGAAGCAGAGGAGCCCGTCTACACACGAAACGGCGATGAGGGGCGAAGGCGTCAGCGCTGCCTGCCCGCTCGCTGTGCTTGGCGCAAACTGCACATGTGTCGCAGAGATGCCGGGAGGAGAAGAAAAAGAGGGGCCGCCGCCCAAGGCACCAGATCGCGCACCTGCACACCGCAGGGTGGCGGCGAGGGCACTTTTCGTGGCTATGTGCGCAAAGTGACGACCGTCGTCGCTGAAGGCGCAACGTGGCCGCGGGTGCGCTGCGAAGGGGGTGCGAAATGACCCACCTTGTGCGTTGACAGTGTAAATGCCAGGGCGCTGGGGGTCACCACGGATGCTGTACAAGATGGTCGTCAAGACCGCCGACCGAGACGCAGTCGGCGACAGGTTTCCCAGGCGCTCCAAGACTGACCACGGCGACGGCGGCGGTGGAAGACGCGGCCGCGCAGCGGCGGTGGGGCCGAGATATGAAGGCACGCTAGCCCTGTCCTTCGTGCGACAGCGCTTTCGAAGGGCCGCTGCTGAGCTGCCGACGCTGACCTCCAGCGCAGCCACAGTGGTCAAGGCGGCCCTTCCTGTCACATCGACGAGCCCGATACGGCCAAAGCACGAGGGGTCGCGTTGAATGTCTGTCACAGCGCGCCCCGTAGGGCTCTGTCCGCCGGCTTCGGCGAAGAGGTGCTGCGCCGCCTGCTGCTCCGCGCGCGTGCGACGACGTCTGAGACGGGCTCCGCTTTCGGGGCGGCGAAGGTCGGCCATCACCACGGCACCCGAGGCATCTCCCAGTCCGCAGACCACGCGGAAGCTGTCCTCGAAGGCGCAACACGACAACACACCCGCCACTGATGCAGCGGCGGCCGTCGAGCGACCACCATGCCTCATCCACGACGGCTGCGGCACATGCGTGCAGAGCGCAACGTGCGTTTCTTCATCGTTGGCAGCAGCGTCGCCTGCGCGTAGGGAGGAGCCTCGTGCGGGCATGCGCCAGTCCACCACGCGCAGCGTCCCATCCGAGAAACCGACGACTGTACTGTGCGGGCCCCAGTCATCCATGCAAATCGCGTTTGCGCTCATTTCGCACGCAAAGGCGGTGTGGTGAATCGCAGCGAGGTCGGCACCATACTCGCGCGACTGGACCAATGACAACGAGTTCATGGAGAGAGCCACGAAGTCTGCCTGGCAACGACCGCAGGCGTTGCTAGAGCCGAGCGGACGCTGCTGGGCCGGTGATGGACTGCCCACTGTGGCACTGAAGGTGCCGCAGCGGGGATGCACCCGGTGCAGAGTGCCGCGCGCGTGCTCGAGCAACACGCTGGACTCTTGCTTCCAGCGGGCCGAGGAGACGGTTGTCGGTATCACAGAGGAGAGGCGCGCAGGGGGTACGTCCGACAATGATCTAGCACAGTCATCCCACACAAAAAACTGGTCGCCACCGCGTGATTGGCACGTGGACGCTCTGCTTTCCCCCTGCTGCACCTCTTCGTCGTCGTCATCGTTGCATCCGCGCCACATGTGCACAGCCGGGACGTCTGACGTGCGTGGCTCTGTGGTCAGCCCGCTTCGGCGGAGGAGCACACGGCTGTCTTCCGTTGCCACGGATAAAAGCTCATCTACGGGCGACGGCGGTGCGCCGTGTCCACAAGACGCGGCCACCGTGCGGTGGTGCATCACGTAGTCATCACTGGCGCCACGATACGAAAGAACGACGGCGTCGCGAAGGGACAGGTGGCCAACACGCGGCGTGTGCGCTGGCACAACGGCGAAACGACCCACGTCTTCCTCCCCGTCCGAATCGGTGCTATTGAACGTGTCCACATCGACAACGTCGGCGTCGCCGGGTGCTGCCGCACCGGGTGCAGGGGTGGAGGCTTCGTCGCGGCGGTCCTCCGACAGCTCCGAGCGGACGAAGAGGACTGAGAGCCGGCGCACTTCCGCTGTGCTCGTCGTCGAGTCTCCTTGAGTGTGTGCCAACGTGCGCCGGCGGGCGTCGCCAAGGTGTGTGATTCGCATACCCTTACTAGAGGCGTTACCACGCATACGCTCTTTATGGATGCCTTCTTGTGCTGGTGCCGCAGCGCCGCTTGCCTGCGCCTCCGCAGCGCTCACACGTACCTCCGTAGGCGCTGTATCTATGAGAGAAGGAGAAGGGGAGGGAGAGGGATAGGGCGGTGGCCGCAAACAGTTACGATCCAGCATGGAGGAGAGGCAAGCGCAAATGGGAGAAGCGGAAGGGCACCAAGACGACGAAGCCCTTCCCAGCGGGTGACGTGTAGGCACCCGCCTTTGCTAGTGAAAGGGGCGCTGTATCGGCAAAGGTGCTCGTCCGAAGGAAAACAGAATGGGGACCGCAGAAGAGAGAAGGGACCTTGCTGCATAGAGACACATGGGCGTGTGTAACAATATGGAAAGACACTGGGCCGACAAAGTAGCGGATGCACGGCTCGCACGAGAGAACGGAGAGCTTGCGTAGTCGCGGATGCGTGTGTGTGTGTGTGTGTATGTGTGGCTTTCCATCCTTCCTCCGCACTACCCGTTCCGTGCACCGCGTCCCCTCTCTTTCTTGAGTGCATCTCCCTTGAACCTCTCCGTTGCGGGATGGACAGTGACGTGTAGCACGAGAGAAGTGAGAGCTTGAAACTGAAGAAGGGGTTGGGGTGGTGAACAGAGCGACGTTGCCCTTCAAGCAGGCAGGGTAGAGGAAAAAGGCCAGCACCCGATTTGCGTGCCGTGCCTCTCGTCCCACCGCTCTCTCTGGAGGCGACGCGCTGAGAAGGCTACGCAGTGAGCTGTCCCCCCCCCCGCCGCAATTGTCCCCTTCGCTGCTATTTTACGCGCCGCCGTGCTTGTTCACGTCCGTTTCTCAGTCTGTTGCATGTACTGGTATGTGAAAAGCGGCTGAGCGCATCTCGGTGACCTTGCGGCCCCGCGCGCGGCGTCAACGATCTCTGCCCATCTCCTTCTCTCTTCAAAAGCGACAGGGGCAGAGAAGGCGAAGACGAGTTCGCGGCAAGGCCCATAACAACGACATAAGCAGCACAGCGCCCAAGAACGAGGATGGTCGCAGGAACCGTGCTAGAGGGGGCGGGGAGGAGTGGGGGGGGGGGCTTGTGGTGGCGGTTCTCGCGCAGGTACCCCACACCCGAGTTGGCAGCAGCAAAGCAGAAGCAAACTTAAACACACCCGGTAAAGCTCCCTCCGATGGATAGAAGTCGAGGAAGGGAATGTGGGTAGTAGGCGAGGCGACAAGCAGCAAAAGATTACGACAGACGGGTGCGTCGCTGACACGCTCCCTCTCTCCCCCCGCTCGAGAGTTCTTCCTCGGTATATATATATATATACGTGTGTGTGCATCTTTTATTCGGCTTTAATGACGACGTTTCGCGTCGCAGTGTTCACGCAGCGGCTGCATCCCTCCAGCAAACCCCATCGCCTCTTCCCCGCGCTCTGCCGCTGCGGAGCCACACTTCCCCACCGGGGGAGTGTGTGGGAGGAGGAAGGAGCCAAACCACGTTCTGAAACACGATAGGCGGTGAGAGGGGGACCACCATTTCTGCGATCATGTATATCGCGCACACGTACCTTCACAAGGCGAAGTGAGGGATAGTGAGAGAGACAGAGGGGCGCGTGTATTGCGCTTCTTTGGGTCCGTTTGTCCTTTGCTGTTGTGGTTGGGGGAGGGGCCGACGTGCACCTTGGCAACAGCACACAGACGACATGCTCGGCTTCGCCTCACCCTGGGCTACACATAAACCACCGAGTCGACCGTGCCCGGTTTTCTTCTTCCCGGGCTACTTTTCTTTTCTGCACCCTCATCTGTCAGCATTCCCTTGCGCCTCATCATGCGATTTTGGTGACCCAGGAAGAACCTCTTGGCAGTGAAGTACAGCTTCTCTAACCTCGCTGCTTCGCTTATCATTATGGGCGGCACCATGGGTATTAGCGAGATGCCAAAGACGCCCAGGGTGACGTACCTTCCAGACTTCGCCCCATCGAGGGCTTCGTCGATACGGTGACGGTGCGACAGAAGCTTTGGTAGAACTCGGTGAAGCGCCGCGACGGCGGCCTCCTCGGTCGTCTCGCCTTCCAATCGTTCCATCACCGGATCCAGGTTGCAACGCGGCAGCGTTACCCGGACGCCGCTGTAGGTGAGACCCTTGGTGTACAGGTGACGGTGCAGCGAGCGCATCGCTGCCTCCGCAGTGCGGTGGATCGCGTCCTCAGTAGACAGCCGGCCAAACGGCACCTGAGTGATCTTGCAACCATTATTAGGGAGTTTCTTGCGAAGGTGGCCAAGGATAACGCTACGCATGGCCACATGGTAGTCGGTGCGCTCTTCATTAACAATGCTGATGCGGTTGCTTGCCATGAACTCGAGCGGCGCGATGGAGTGCCTGAGGTTTTCCGGTGCCACCAGAGACTCGATCACCTCCGCCTCGAAGTACATTCGGCCAAAGGCAGCGGCGTAGCACGCACGCGCCGTGTCTCTCGACATGCAGTAGTACAGGAGGTAACGCTTTTCGTAGAAATCGCCGCACGTCACGATACCAAAGGTGTGCTTCAGCAGATCCACAAACGCGGGAGTGAAGACGGGCACGCGACTCACTGGGAAGCTCGCCATAAAGTCGCGCGACGCCTTCATGGAGCGGATGTGGCGGTGGAAGGAGCGGATAGAGACCAGTGGGACGCCGCTTCGGCCGCCACCCTTGTCTGCCGTCAGGGTTGCGGCCTGCTCGCCACGTAATTTGGCCACCACCGCTAGCACCTCGGCGTCACAGGCAATCTTTGCCAAAACGGGACTCGTGGCCACACCAATGCAGACGCGGACCGACGCCGTGGAGGCGGCGACTGTGGAGCTCGGCACTTCTTGTGCGCCCGTCGTTGCGGGCTCCTGTGCACCGCATCCGCTGTCTCTCGGCGGCCGCTGCGCCAGCACCTCGCGCCGGATAATGCGAGCGATCTCCGTCGCGAGCTCATCGGGGGTCAGGGGCTCGATCTCACTTTCGGAAGGCGGCCCAGCGATGCCCTCCTTCGCTACCGGCCTCTTTGCCATGTAGTCCTCAATATCCTTCAGCACCTGACTTACATTGCGACGGCTCACGTTAAGCAGTGGCAGATAGGTGGCGTAGTGCGTCACGTCAATGGCGAGCTCGTTTGGAAAGGGCTCCAGTATTCGACACACGTAGCGGCGCAGTATCCTCTCTACCGCATCGCGCACCGCCTTGACCTCCTGCTGCCCCGCGTGCTCACGTGGCAACGACGATGATGAGGCCGGGCCGTCGGCGTCTGCGGCGCTGCCTGAGTGCACAAACTGGAAGTAGATGGAGTTGCCGGGTAGAGTCGCGCGCATCACATCTTCGTCCGTCCCGATGTGCCGCTTCATTGTGTAAAAGTCGTCCAGGGAGGCGTACTTAAACATGAGCACACGCGACTGCATCGTATGCGCGATCGCCTCGGAGATGGTTTCCATCTGATGCAGTGGGTAGGTGTAGGCATCCGGTACCTCCAGCAACTCGCTCGCCTTCGCCAGCTCATCCATGTCCACGTACTTGAGGATCTGCTCTTTTTTCATATTCCCACGTGGCACCTGACCAAATACAAAACTTCCATCGTCATCGTCTTTGGTGAGCTTTCGCTTGGAAAGCGCGATGTCGGTCACAGACGTGTCGTAGAAGAGCGAGGATAAATCCACCTTGGCGGTGACAGCCCCAAGATCTGCCTGGGGGTGGTAGACGGCCAGCGACTGCGACGCCGCATCCTCCACAGCGTTGGCCACGTTGGGCGCTTCCTCCCTTTTCGCGGATTTCCGAGAGCCCGCCGTGCGATGCAGGCCACATGCGCGGCGTGAGTTCGAGAGAGCCGCGCGGCGATGCGGCAGAGACAGCGCCACCGTGTGCCTCGCTCTGGCAGCGCGAAACATCCCATGCGTTTTGTAGGTGGAATCGCAGCAACAAAGAAAAAATTGTTTTTTTTTCTTGTTTTGATGGTTGTGTGGGTTGTTGTCGTTTCTCGTTGCCCGTGATGTGCGCACGAGAGTGCTGCGGCCTTCCAGACAAGGATAGGGCAAACACGGTTGGGGGGGGGTAGGGAGGGAGGGGGGGGGGAACGAATGGAACGACACAGAGACGGAAAGAATGCAGTGGCGATGTGAGGCGAGCAAAAGGGTCGCGGTCCACGCACCCCCCGACGTCGCCGCGGCTGACTTTACGCCCTCGACACACAATTGCCTTTACCCCACACACACAAAAAACGTTTCTGCGCTTCTTGCTGCCCGTTTTGCGCACGCGGACCTCACCACCTCTTTTCCTGCCCGTCTTTCCGTTGGCGCCGCTTCCAAAAGGCGAGCGGCGCACCCTTTCGCTTTTCTTTGGTTACCGACACGCACGAGACAGAGGGGACCGCACTCTTCACAGAACTTGCTTTGCTTTCGATCTGCACTGAGGGAGAGTTCGGTGGGACTCAAGCAGATGATTGTACTTACAGCGGACTGTACAGTGGCGAAACACACGCACGCATACACATCCCCGCGCATGCAAGGCAATGCCAGCACCTTTTCTTACGTCGCGCACGCATAGCTGGTCGAAAGCACGTGAGGTTTCCGCCGCAAAGTGGAGCGCACAGAAGCGCGTGCGTGCGTGTATCCATGGTCACGGCGGCCATGCGCAGGATGCCGTCCGTTCAGTCGGGGAGATGAGTGGGCCGAGAGCGATAGGGCGGAAGGGGTGGGCGCGGATGTGCAATACCCGTTTCAGAAACAAAAAAGACGAAACGTAAACCATAATGAAAAAGCGGAGTAGAGTCGATGCTTACAGTGCATCGTCGGCGTTGGCCCGGAGGGGTGTCCCCATGAACGGCAAGGTGAGAGCGCGCCTCTCTCGCAAGAGAGAGAGCAGGCCGACAGACACACGTGCCTGCGTGCGCTGAGAGTAACACTGTCAACTGCGGAGGCATGACGTCGACTCACCGCTTCATATTTTCTCCTTTTTTTTCTTCGTTAATGTGGATCGTGCGCATACCACCGGTGTGCGCACGTGAGAGTCTGTGCGACAGAACGTGTCAGCGCCTGATTACGACGTCGACCCATTTTTTCAAGTCACGCTTCTTTTCTGCTTTGCTCTCATTGGTTTGTGTCCTCCTGTCTTGGACGCGAGAACTCGCGACACCGGGGGAGAGAGAGGGGGCCTGGCCACGTGAATCAGCGTACAGGGTGAAGTGCGCTGAGCTCGTTGAGGAGGAGAAGGCGGAGGGGACACAGAAGCTTGATGCACCACCGAACGATCGCAAAAGATCACGGGCGGGACGCCCTGCGAAGGAAGCGCAGCAGCGGCAAACAAATAAAAGCGAAAGAGATGAGGGATGGTAGGGGCAAGTACGTACACACGCGCGCTGCGCTGCGAGGCGGTACATGGTGAGTGAGAACGATAAAGACAACAACTAAACCGACAAGAAGCGGGAACCGTGTTCTGCAATCCAGGGTGTGGGTGGGCGTCTACCGAATCACCATCCAATGCGGCCGAGAGAGAAGGGGGGAGGGACGCCGCGGGGCCGTCACGCATGCCGCACATACGCGAGAGCGGACCGCTTTTTTCTCGCGACGTGTTGGCGCTGTTCGACGACGAGCAGCGGAGACTCGCTTTGCGGCCGGCGACCTTGGCTGGGCCTGGCGAGGCGGCTTCTTCAATGGAGATGGCGGCGTCTTCGCAATTTTCGCCGATGCATAGCGCTGCGGCGTCATCTCGTGGCTTTGGATAGTGACGGACTGCTTTGACTTTCGCCTTGCAGACCGGAGCGGCACCCTTGCCCTTCGCCGACCTTCTTCCCCCCCCCCCCCGGCAGAGGCTGTAGCTTGCTGAACTTGACACCGATGAGGCGAAACTCGCGGTGCCGCGCTGCAAACGGCTCTGCTACCTTTTCGAGTCCAGCATAGAGCTTGGCAAAGCTGTTTGTAGCCTCTGACAGCATGGCGGCATGGCTGCGCGACACGAAGGCGCGGCTGGTCGTGTAGAAGCACACGTGTTTGGTGCCCGCGCCTTGCTTCATGAGAACATCGTGCGCGCCCTGAGTGAGCTGACGTAGGTGGTACCAAAAAGCTTCGCAGATGGGCACACCGCACGCCAGGGTGGTGCACTTCCTCGTCGACTTCTGCGCACGGTGATCTGGAACGACTGCTCGGAGTGCAGAGGGCGATGGACTGGCCAATGCGCGAGAAAGACGTGATTTCAAATGTGCCGCAGAGCTGGGCTTCATTGCCGCCGCCGCGCTCGGCGGTGCCGTGACGGCTTCTCGCTCCGCGTTGGAGCGATTGACGTTGGCGCGCACAAGTCCTAGGCCCACCGAGAGGTAAAACGCGAATGTCTTTTCGCGAAACAAGTAGCATAGCTCCGCCTTGTGCGTGAGAAAGTCCTTGCACGTGACTACACCGAGGGCGTGCAGCCGCTGCTCGGTTGCAAAGCCGATCCCTGGCACATCGCGTACCGGCATATCACGGACGTGAGCTAGCACCTCCTCGCGTGTGCGCAGCGTTAGAATGTGCTGCCCATTTGGCTTGTTCACGTTGCTGGCCACCTTTGCGAAGGCCGGTGTGTGGGCGATCCCGCCGCTGCACGTCGGCTGCGTCGCCGCCTCGACGCGGCGGCGGAACTCCGCACACACATCCTCGGCAGAGCAATCCTGGTGCGTACGAAGGTAGTCGGTGACATCCATAGTTAGCTCATCGAGCCCTACGGCGACGTAGTGGGGATCGTACAGAGCACCAATGGCGCGCACATTGGCGGCCTCGCGGCGGTGCCGGTCAAAGTGCGGTGGGCGTGTCCACAAAGAAGGACAGAGCTTCTTCGCCATAAAGCCCGGCGTGCCCGAGCAGTGTAGTTGGTTGTGGTCAGCAGTGGCATAGCTGCCGACAGCGAACGGCCGCTCGCGCAGCGACGGATCGAGCCTCTCCTCTACTGCAGCGTAGAACATGTCGATGCCGACGTGGATAAACCACCTCGAAAAACGGCGTGACGCTTCCAGTTCCTCCTCGACGGCCTCGGCGCGGGCTTGCCAAACATGCTTTTCTGCGGCTGCTAGGAGCGAGAACTGCCGCTGCTTCGCTGCGAGGGCCGCATGTTTTTCACAGCCCGCAGCGCCTCCTTGCGCTGCTCCCCCTTGCAAAACGCGGAGCCACGCGTCATATTTTGAATGACCTGCTCCAGATACGCCTTGTCCACCTTCTGCAGGCCGGCTTTAGAGGCATCGAAGGAAAGACGACCCATAGCTTTCGATGCCGATGGGGGCGGAACAGAGGATGCTCCTACGGCCGCTTTTGCTGTCGATGTGGACGCGCTTGAAAGGCACCGACATGTGCCCCTCAGCGCAGCGCCGACCATCGACGACCCGCGAAGGCGGTAGGAGGAGGAGCGCATGCCGTGCCGTCTAGACGCAGATGCCGAGAGATGAGAAAAGCGTTGGGAAAGAAAGGAGGTTGCTGAGAAGCAAGGGGGCGGGAGACAAGAATAGTCCGAGGCGCCCAACCCGGGTACTGTACGGCTTGTTGATCCCTCCTTCCTGCCCTCCCACGCACAGACACGGCGATGGCCCTGCTGAGAGAAGGATAAATGGAGAGGGAACAAAAGGAGGAGATGAAGGTGAGAGGAGCGTTGCGAATGGGCAGCGTTCAGGAGGACCGCACAAGCATATCAATATCCCGCATCTTTCGTGTGCCCGTAAGCGTGATCGCTGGACCTGATGCACGGGCACCTGGTGGTGGTGACGGAGGCATCGAAGTGGGGCGGCGCAGCGCGGCATCAACTCAAAGAAGCCCATTTCAGGACGCCCAAGTCCATGATTATGGGGAGGTGGAGAGAAGGAGAGAGGAGGAGGGCCGAGACAGTGCTGGCGTGCGTATGCGTGCACAAAACAGTTGCAGGGTGATGTGTGAGAAGCCGACAAGATGGAGGGGTGGTGGTAGAGGTGCATGCACAGGGAGCCGCAGCCGCTGCAGTTCGCATCGTCGTCGCAAAAGCAGCGCAGCGGTCGTGATGGTGGGTGGTGGAGGAAGAATAGGGGTCGGAGGACGTGAGCGACCACGCTCCTCTCACTTGCTCACCTCTGTGAGCCAAAGCACACAGAGAGGGATCGAGGGGAGTGAGCCTCTCTCAAGTGCGTTCGCTGCACCAACGGGTTGACAGGAGCGGACGGTCGCTCTCTGAAGGGACATCAAAGGTCGACTCGAATCAACGCCCTAAATCGTAGCCAAGTGGGGAGGAAGGAGCGACGACATAGAAACTATCCGAGTTCACGCGTCCATCAACTCTAGGGGAGATAAAGACGGGCCATGCTGCTCAGTCGATTCCTCGTCCTTTTATTACAGCAACCCGCAGGAACACGCACACGCAACATTGACACAGACACACGAGGGCGATGCGCTGACGTGCACGCTTGACACGCTCGAAGCGAATCCGTTCCCTTTCCATCAGCCTACACCAAGGCACCTGTAGATAAACAAGGTAGCAAAAGGAATACACGGGGGGGGGAAGGCATCTACCCCGTACTCAAGCTCTCGGGCACCGGCATTGGCCCCCCCCCCCCACTCCCCTGCCGCGTACTGAGGTGGGGAAGGAGAGGGCCGAATGCGGGTGCCCCTTTCTACTCGACAGGTTCAATGCAGTCATGTGCGGACCCGCGTCCGCAGAGACCACGCCCCATCGCTCAGCTAAAACAGCAATATAAAAGGAATAGACCAAAATGGCGTGTCTGCGCGCAGAGGACCCCCCCCCCACACACACACACGGTGGGGAGGAAGAAGGGGGAGAGGAAGGGGAGGCGAGAGAGAGGGCGGCGAACAATATCCCTTTTTTTTCTCTACCGTCCACCAGCCCCTCCACTGGAACACGAAACACACGCACCCTCATACTTCCACCAAACAACGCCCACAGGGACGATCAACACACGAGGAGCAAAGAGCCCCCCTACAAACACACAAAAAAGAGGCGAAGGGGATCAGACAAGACGCACCTGCGCTTCCGTAAGCGTAAAGAAACAACAACTAAACAACCCCCGACGGCCATCCCACTTGTATATATGTCTATGTAAAGTCTCGAGAGTGTACCTCACTGGTGCATGATATTTTGCGCACACTATTGAGTCGCCGTTGTGTGGATAGACGAACCGGCAGTAGGGCAGGGGGGAGGGAGGGAAGACCGCGTAGGCGAGAGATGGGTGCTGCGATCCATTTCGACGACCATCTCAGCTCTTTTTGCAGCCTGCTCGTCTCCTTGCCTTCCACCCTCTCCCTCCGACCACACAACATTTCTCCTCCGCTTTTGCTATGTTGTTCCGAGCACACGTCACCGCGTCTCCGACGCACCACGGATAACTCTCCGAAAGAATCTATACACGGAAATCAGCGCTGGAGCGCCCTTGCCACCCTTGCTCTTTTCGGGAGGGGAGGAGGAGTGTTGTTGTTCTCTGTGCCACGTACGCTGCTCTCCCTCGTTCTCTATAGGTAAAAACGGTATGACATTTGTTTTTCCTTCGAAAGGCGGACGCTATGTGGCGACGACGGCCGGTTCTGATCCCCGTCCCCGAAAATGCCCAGCGCCCATCCTGCGCGATACACCTACCGTTCCGCAGTAATCGCCATTTTCGTCCCGTCTCCTCCGACTGCTTTGCTCGCACCCCTGCTCACTTCTTTTTGTGCAGCTTTCCCTTCGACGGCTTCGTGCGCCTGCGCGCCGGCTTGACGGCTTTGGCGGGCACCGCAGTGGGCTCCGCAGGGCGGGCTTTCGGGATGTTTGGATCTGTCAGGAACTTCGAGACGGGAATCTTGCGCTTGTACGTTGCTGAAGGCTGCACCGGCGACTCTCCACACGGGTCCGACTGCTCCGCAGCTACCCCGCTCTTCTCAGCGTCACGGTCGGCATCGTCGGCATCCATGTCTAAGTCGTCATTCACTTGAAGCGGTTCTGTCAAGGCGCCGGTCAAGGCATCGCGGGCGCTGTTGAGGCCAGCGTGGTCATCATCGGTGTCTGTGAAGCGCTGCAGGCGGACGCCGATCAGGCGGAACTCGGCGTAGTGCAGAAGATGCGGCTCCAGCAGCTTCTGCGAGGCCTCGAGCCACACCTTGAGGTCGTTCGTGTGGCTCGGGAGCGTCACACTGAACTGCTCCGTGTCATAGGTGCGATACTTGAGAACCAGTGTCATCTTGCGAGGCTGCAGGTGATCGCGAACGCAGCGGACATGGCACTGCTCAAGAAGCTTGCGGAAGAGTCGAGTGAAGGCCTCTGGCGAGGGCAGTGGCTCGCTAAACGACGTTTCCTTACCAACCGACTGCCGTGCCTGATGCTTGCGCAGCGAGAACGTCTCTGCCAGCCCCAGTCCAACGCTGAGGTAGTGCGCCAGGGTCTTTTCTCGGAACAGGTAGGCTAGGAGGTACTTGTGCTCCAGGAGGCCGCCGCAGGTGTGGATGTGCAGCGCACCGAGTGTCATCTCTTGCGCGTAGCCGATGCCGGGGATCTTGCGCAGCGGAATGTCGCGCACGTAATTGATAACTTCCTCTCTCGTCAGCAGCGTGATCTCATGCTGACCATTCGGCTTGTTGACGTTGCTGGCAATCTTCGCGAGAATTGACGTGGGTCCGATGCCGCCGCTGCTTGTGAGCTGTGTCTTGAGGAACACCTCGTCGCGGAAGTCGTGGGCGATGTCGGAGGCTGACACGGCCGGGAACTCCTGCAGGTACTTTGTCACGTCCATCGTCAGCTCATCGAGGCCGACGCTGACGAACTGCGCATCGTAGCGGGAGGCGATGCTGTGCACCCGCGCCGCCTCTCGCTGGTAGGCTGGGAAGTCGTTCGGCACGATAATGAGCTCGGGACAGAGCTTCTTGCCGATGAAGCCGGGCATGCCAGAGCGCACACCGTACTGCCGCGCAATGTAGTTTGTCGTGGAGAGCATCTGCTGAGAGCCGACGCCGAAGGGCTTGCCTCTCAGCGACGGCGTCTTCTTCTCCTCCACTGCAGCGTAGAACATGTCCATGTCGATGTGGATGTACCGGCGCCGGAGATCGCGCGTCGCCTCGAGCTCGTCCACCATGGCGTCTACCATGGCCTTGATCCGCTGCTTCTCTGCGGCGCTGATGGAGTCGAATGTCTTGGCCTTCTCCTGAAGCTCCTCGGCTTTGCGACGCCGCGTCTCCTCGAGCCGCTGCTCCTTTTGGTAGAAAGCAGACCCCTTCGACGCCTCCTGAATGACGTGCTCGACGTAGTCTTTATCCACCTGCTGAAGCCCTGCCTTCGAGGCATCAAAGTTGAGTTTGCCAGCGCTGCGGTGGTCACAGTGCTGTGCACCGTTCATGCCGGCGTGGTTCTGCGGATTATGCGAATCCTGCGGAGCGCCGCGACCGTGATCTTCGAGGACGGCGCAGTCCGCCTCGATCTCCTCCGCGTGCGAGTCGCTGTAGCGACCTCGCGGGGCAGGTGACATGCTGGAGCCTACGTGCGCGGCCGCGAATGGCGCAACCGCGCCCGCTGTCGTGGCCACTGACGGTTTCTTCACGGCAGTAGGGTGATTATCTCGCCTCACGGTCTGCTTGCTCACCCGCGCGAGACCCTTTGAGCTCACGGCGGAGGAGACAAACCGAGAGAGCCGAAGCATGGTGGGCCGGCGAAGGGAAAAGGCACGAGAGAGGGGGAGGAAAAGATGGATGCGTGCCTCGCCGGTCGCCGCCACAACGGATCTTCACAAGCGCACGCGGGGCAGGCAAATACCCGCAGCACAAAGGAGGAAGGGGAGGGAAGACACCAGAGCAACGCGAACACACACACACACACACACACCAACAGACAGACACGCGCCCGTACAAAAGAAGGCGCGGCCACAACGAAGTGGGAGAGAAGAGGAACTCGCTGTTTAGCTCTATGTACGTCTAAGCCACTGCGGGGAGGGAGGGCGGGGCCGGGTAGGCAGCACCTCTGCTGTCTCTATCGATGAAGGAAGGGTGAGGGTGGGGTGGGGAGCCGAAGTAGAATACAACAAACGCAACCGGAAGGAGCCACCCTGCACGCGAGGAAGGGGAGACGGCGGGGGCGTAGCGGCCGGAAGAATGCAGGTGTACGCGCGCGATGGAAGGGGGGTGGGACGGTAGGAAGGGCCCTCGAGATGGTCAGGAGGACGTCGCGGCTGCGTTGCATGATATGCCAAGCCGATAAACAAAAACACGTGGTGAGTAGAGCAGGCAAGAGAGAAGGGGAGGGAGAGAGGTTGAGACGGAGCGTGACAGACGGAGAGAGAGATGCATCACGAACTACACATAAATAACTACAGCAGCACAACTGAGGCATCCCCACTTGTCGTGGGGACGAGGGCTGCCCTCCTGTCGCTCTATGATCGGGTGTTGTCGACTCGTGCGACCGACCCCAGTCGTGGCACGGCTGCTGCTGCCTCTGCCGCTTATGCACCTCTTCTTTCACGCGTCATTATACCCCTGATGAGGGGAAAGACCTCAAAGTGGTATCGGAATCCAGAACCGCCCTCTGTGGAGAAGCCGAGCCGCCGCCGTCCCCCTATCCCTGCCAATGCCGAGCCACCGCACCTGGCCCCGACAGGGTCCAGCGCCTGCGACACGGGGAGGCCAGTGTGATGTATCGCTACGGATGCCGGCGGTCAGGTCCTGGATGGCGCTGCGTGAGAGCCACCGGCAACAGTGGAGATGTTTGCACCATGGGTATGCTCGGCAGAGTGTCAGCGTGGCTCGAGCGTGTGTCGCTCGGCGCAACAGGAGCGGCTGTGAGGCTGCCTGCGGAGCGGGGGTGGGTGGGTGGGGAGACAGGAGCCGTGCTCAGATGGACGAGTCGGCGCATCGCTGTAACGCGCGTCTACCGCTGCTTCACGCCACGTGATGGGTGGCCTGTGACGGGCCTGGGGTGTAGAGTGGCATTCAGCTCATGTTGTGCGGTAGAGAACGAACGCGCCGAGAAGGAAGAAGAAACGCCCTCATGGCACAAACACGTCATCACCTATATACATGTATGTGTGTATATATACACGCACACAACGACACGGTGCACCTACCCGCGTGTTGCACCGCGGCTCGGTCCTGGTCGTCTAGGACGAGCCGTCCTGCCCCCGAACCGGGCCGTGCGCCTCACGGGCTCCTCTTGCCCTTGCCTCGTCCCTCTGCCTCGCATGCGTGCTGCGCGATCAGCAGCCACACCGACCGGGCCGGATTGCGTGCCTTGATCCGAAGCGGGGCCGCGGCCCCGGGCCCTGTTTTGGGGCGAGGGTGGTGGCGTCTGCCGTGCGGGTAACAGGGGGTGGTGGCTTAGAGGCGCATGCCGGATGAGCCCGAGGAGGACGTTGGCCGGTCTCCCGCTCAGGGCCGACTGAGACCCTGTACCCTGCCTCTGTGCGATGGTGATGCGGCAGGTGACGGGGACAGGAGCAGAGGCACTGTGGCAGTGCCCGGAGGCGGCAGGGACAGCGGAGGTGGGAGGCTAACGACAGTTTCAGCGCCGCAACGCAATGGCCCTGCTGTCCACTGTGCTGGAGCGGGGCAACACTGGTAGACGTTGCCTCCGTTTGTTCCACAGCACCAGCTGCACGGTTTGGGGTACGGCTGCTGACGTGTTTGCTGTGTATGAGCACGCGATTTGGCCACTAGTTTAGAGGGGAGGAGGGAGCCGCTGCCGATGTGGCAAGAGCAGTTTACCCACAAAGCACGGAGAAGCTGAAGCGCATGACACAACGCTCGTTAGAAACTAGGGAGACGGACAACGAGGAACGAAGGGACAGGTACAGATCGATTCGTGGAGCCTGAGGATGTGTGCTGAGGGCATGAGCGCCTCTTTTCCCCTTCCTCTGCATTGCGGAGAGTCGCGAGAACGCGCACACCATCATCTCCCTTACCAAGATGCCATTTGGAAGGGGAACCAGCGTCCGAAAAAAAAAAACCTAAGAGAGACCCGCGCTCAAGCAGTCAGCGTCCTTGATGTTGCCGTTACTCCTCAACCTCTCCCACTCTTTCGTTGCTGTCAGCGTCTGGCAATGCATCGGCCATCGAAAACTGTGTACAGGAGTCTTACATGGTCAGCAGAGATGTTCACGCCGATGCCTCAACCGTTTCCGTTTTTTTTTTTCGCTTGATCCCCCACGCGCCCTCGCCTGATTCTCTCCATGCAAAACAGCAGCGACACGCGCCAAACAGCTAGGGAGGGTTCACAGGAGACTTAGGTCGACGCCGGTGATGGAGGCACCACAAGAGGGCGTGAACTGCACTCGCCACGCTCACTCGATGCGAGGTTGGCGAGAGGTGCAGCCACAAGAAAACAACAAAAGAAGAGGATGGACGACATGATGGGCTTGCTGTTTCACGATTTCTCCTGCAACGATTTCCACGCACAGGTATCCTTCATTCCACGATGAACACGTTATCGTCAGCGCTGTCATCGCCGACCACTTCTTCGTCGCGCATCTTCTGCGGCTTTGCGGCTGAGCCCGTAGAAAGATCGGAGAGCGGAGACGGCGCGGTGGAGCTCATCGCGGGGCCTTTCACCTCCTCCACGTCCGTCAGCTGGCTCTCGGAGGAGACGATGAGCACGGCGCCGTCTTCGTCGTCGCTGTCGTCGAGATAGGCATCGCTATTATCCCCTGCACCTCCGTCGCCGATGCCACGGGGGCGCTTTCGCTGAGCGAACGCCTGCTGCTGCTGCTGCTGTCGGCGCCGCACCGAATGTGCGGTGCTTGCGAGCTGACGAGTAAAAAAGTGGCTCAGTGTGAGCTGATTCGACTCTGCCTCGGCAGCCGACTTCACCGTCAGCGTGGTCGCGCCGCCGGTGCCGTCGCTTCGGGGTCGTCGCCTAAGCTTTTCCAGCCGCACGCCAAGTAGCCGAAACTCAGCAAAGTCGTCCACCACTGGCATGAGTAACTCGTCAAGCGCCCGCCGTAGGACTTCGTGGTCGTCCGTATATACATTGAGAGACTTGCTGTGCTGCTTCACGTGAAAGCTGCGGTGCTTCAACTTCAGCACCACCTGCGAGCAGAGGAGGCCCTCCTCTGCGAGGGTCTCGTGCGACCGGCGCAGGTTCTTGTACGCGATCGCCTGCAGCGCCATGCGATTCGTCAGTTTGTAGAAGGTGCGTTCATGACCTACGGATTTGCGTCCCCAGTCGTCCTCGTTCGACCCTCCATCCACTGCAGCGACCGTCTTGCCGTTAGTCGTTCCGGCGGATGAAGACGGCGCTGCCTCCAGCGAGTCGTACATGCCACCGATGCCGATAGACGAGGCGAGAAGAAATTCGTACGTCTTCCGCGTCAGGATGTAAAAGAGTCGATGCCGCTGCTCGTACACCTCACCGAGTGTGTGTATCCCGAGCCCCGCGAGAACGCTCTCCCGCGACTTGCCGATACCGGGCACCTGGCGTACGGGGATGCTGGCAAGATAATTCATCACGGCTTCGCGGCTGAAGAGGCGAACGGCGAACTGCCCGTTTGGCTTTTTATAGTTGGACGCCATTTTCGCCAGCGTCGGCGTCGGCGCGATCCCGGCGCTGACGGTCAGGCCGGTTGCCTCGGCGATGCGTCGTCGGCACTCCTCGATGACCCTCTCTGCAACATCAAAGCGCCCCGCGTGCGTTGTGACGTCCATGTGATGGTGCGCGAGGTAGTCATCGAGGCACATCATGACCTCGTCCATGCCGAGCAGTTGCGCATCGGAGTCGTACTCTCGCACCACAGCCTTGAACTTGGCGGACTCGGCTCGGCACGCGGCAAAGTCGGTGGGCACAATGACGAGCTGAGGGCACAGTCGCATGCCAATAAAGCCTGGCATCCCGGACTGCACGCCGAATCTCCGGGCAACGTAGTTTGTTGTGGACAGCATCGACATGCTACCGATACCGAGCGGCACCTCTGCGTACTGCGGGTTCTTTTTCATCTCGACAGCGGCGAAGAACATGTCCATGTCCATGTGGACGTATATGGAGTCGAAGCTGCGATACGTCTCAAAGATGGCCTCGAGGTCTGCCACGTCACGCTGTAGCTGGCGGAACACATCAGGGTGGCTGCGCACGCTCGCTTCGTACTGCCGCGTCTTCACCAGAAGCCCCTCAACCTGCCGCTGCCGCTGCTGTGCCTTGCGCTCTTCGTTTACATAGAAGCTGGAGTTCTTGGATAGCTCCTTGATGATGGCCTCCGTCTTCTCCTTTTCAGCAGAGCGAAGGCCAGCTTTTCTGTCGTCGAAGTACACAACCTTTGGCGCCGTTGTGGCATTGGTGCTGGCGGGATTCGGTTGGAAGAAACTGTGCAAAGACCCGTGCGGGGCCGCGGCCCGCGAGGAGCTGCCGCGCGACGCTGGCGCTGAGCTGTGCGCGCTGTTATCGCAGCCCTTCACACGACCGCTGCTGTTGCTCGAGTACTCGTGATTGATGCCGCTGGTCGTCGTACCGCGGGCAGGGGTATGCGCGGTGGACAACACCGGCGTTGTCGGGGGAGTCCTTACCGGGGTCGCTGGCACGGGCGGCACAGGGGACAGCGTTCGCGGTGACTCGGGCGACACAGCCGTTCCAGTGAGAGCGGCGCGGCGATGGATGAGCGAGAGGAGATGCCTATCTTCTGCCCGCACGTCAGAAGGGGGTGAGCGTGTCGGCGCACTTGAACCATGCTCCACACTCATTCGTTGTGCTGGCCTTGATGCTGGTACGCGTATGCTTGCATAGGTTTGGGTGTGTCTGCCCTTTACAGCCTTGCTCAACACATGCCACCATGCAAGCGTGTAAGTGCGGGGACGAGGTTGAGAGCGGCGTTGCTTTTTCTAAGCAGAAAGAGAAGAGGAAGGAGGGATGTGAGCGGCCAGGTGGACACGCGCTCCAAATCCATGGGTGGCTCTGGCCACCGCTGCGGGGAGCCCGTTCCCTTTGCCGCCCCCTCCCGCTCTGGAGAAGCGTACGAAGAAGAGGGAAACACAAAACGGTCTCTTCCGTGCCCGCACCATCTCGTTGCACGTCGCCACACACCACACACGCACGGGCAACACCGCCTCTGTCTCGCTGTTCGAAAAAAGGAAACGAGAGGAGGTGTGTGTGTCTCTCTCTGTGTGCATGGGGACGCAAGGTCAGGGGCCGCACACAATCGTACACGTGCCCTCCAAGAACATCGACGCTGCGCGAGATGAAATCTTCTTGACCGAGATGGGAGTGCGTTGCTTCCATGACTGATTAGCTCGTGATCCTGTGTCCGAAAGACACAGATACACATGCGCAACTATATACCACTCCCCTCTGAGCATCCATTCTTTCGCAGGACGATGACGATGCACTGCCTTCACGCGTGTGCACCGTCCCGCTGACGCGCATGAAGTTCCGATAGAGAGCGAAACGAAAAAAAGAAGCAAGAGGAGAGGGGAGAACACGCATCACCACGTGCGGCGTGCGGAGAGAAAAGAAAAAAAGACGGGCACATTTGGACGCCCAGGCGCAAACAAGCGCACAACGACCAACGACGACGACGACGACGACGACGACACACACACACACACACGCACACACATAAAGGCAGAAACAAGAGAAACAGCAATCAGCCTATGGCGCACCGCGGTGAGAAGAGTCCATGACCACGCCCATCACCACCTAGAAGCAACATAACAAGGAAAATGCAGAAAGACAGTAAGCATAGCCGTAACCGACTCTGTGTGCTATATAGACGAAGGGGCGCACAAGCAACAAAACACACAAAGGAAGCCAGGGGAACACACCACCGTTGACGACGACGGGAGGGGACGGGGTGGCGGGCGAGAGTCGTAGAACAGGAACGGCAAAGGCAAAAAAAAAAGACACGCCTTCTTCTGTCGGCTCTCATTCCTTTCCTGCCTCTGTTGTTCGTTTCGTCTCGTCTCCATACTCCGCTCGCGTGCTCGTGCGCCTGCCCGGCGGCACACGAAAGGAGAAAGAATGCAAGACAGGAAAAGAGTTCCGCCACTTCGCACCAAACCTCTTCTACACAAATACAGAGAGGCAGCGAGAGTTCCTCGGCTCCAAAGCCCACGCACAACGGCCGATAACTCGAGCGATTCGCGCTTTCCAGACGCGCGTATACACATACGCACGCACATACACACGCGCTGCAGTGGAAAACAAAAGAGGAAAGCAGACAGCGAAGCATAGCACGGCTGCCCCCCCCCCCCCCCACACACACACAAACGCACGCGTGCCTGAAAGCATGCAGAAGGATAACCCGACGCACTACATCCTCCATGAAGAACAACGACAGAGAAAAAGAAACCCAGAAAGTAGCCAACCGGTACGGGGAGGGGGAGAGGGAGGCAGGGAGGCAGGAGTGAGGGGGGAGGGGGCGCTGCCGGAAAGATGTAAGGGGGCCACCGAAAAGCGCCGATCAAGCAAAGTGCACAACAACCGCAAAACGGAAAATGGGAAAGACGGGGCGTTCAGACGTGTCTCGTCTTCTTCCTGGCCACATGGCCCTCGGCAGGCAGGCACGGCAAGAACAACAACAACAAAAAAAAAGCATGCCGGCTTCCGGGGTAAGGGGTGAAGGCACAGCACAGCGTTTTCGGACAGAAGGGGAGAGAGCGAGCGAGCGAGGCAGCGCGGGATGGGGTGTGCTCTGGTGCTCGCTCACGAGTTCACCACAATCGAAGCGACACACCTATAGAGACCAGTCTCTGTTTCTGCTGTGTGTGTGTGCGCGTGGTGCTCCACTCACAGGATGAGTGTAGGGGACGGGGGACGGGTGAGGGAAGAGACTGAATCGGCAGAATGGAAAAAGGACTTTAACATGTTTCTCTTTGCTATGACCTTATTCTACCGTGAACAAATCGAGAAACAGACGCGCACAAGCCCGCGGCTATGCGCCTACCTCGTCTGCGCTACGGTTACATCAAGGAACGGGGCCAACCAAGACTGTTGGGCGTCGTTCAGGCCCGCTGCGATTCCACGGCAGACAGCGCCGGCTGGGTTCCGGTTTGAGTCCCGCATCACCGCCGCGGCGCACCTAACGCATAAAAACAGGCGGCGGATGCGTGCAACTGTCGAATCGTCGGCAAGATTCGCCGTCAGCTGGTCCAAGCGTTATCGTGACCGCAAGCCTCTTCGGCACAGCTCTCTTCTCCAACACCACGAGTCCGAAGCCGTGCCCGAGGGCAGGCTGTCCAAGCTGCTTGGCTTCTCCACAACGGGAGCGCTAGACCCTGATACCACACTGAGGTGGCCGGCATAACCAAGGGAGAAGAGGGATTAAAAAAAAAACAAAGAAAGCACGCGGCAGGTTCGTGCCGTCATATTTGAGGAAAAAGCGACAAGGAACGAAAAAGGAGCCCGTGCAGACGCATGGGGGCTCAGGCGCATATGAGGGAGAAGAGGGAGCTGAGAAGCAAGGAAACTGAACGAAGGCATACGAAACAGCAGGAGGTCGCGGGTCAGAGGAGAAAACATGCGGAGAACACATATGGAGAGTGTGCGTGTGTGTGGGGGAGAGAGAGAGCAAAGAGAGGTGGAGGAACGAGAAGGAGAAGGTCGGATGGAGAGAGAGAGTTGAGCGGTTCATAAGTACAGCTGATGAAAAAAAAAAGGGCCTGGAGAAAGGAAATGCACACACATACACACACATGCGCAAGAATACACGTAAAAACACACAGGAATACCTGCAGGTGCCACTTCGCCATCCCCCACCCCCCTAGAGGGGGGAGCAACCAGCAAGAAGGCCAATACGTACGTAACTCGCACACACACGCAGTGACACGCAAACCCCCTTCCCCCGAAAAAAAAAAAGAAGAAGGCCGCTTGGAGGAGGGCCGATGCAGAGGTGTTCACAGGAGAGCACAATGGACGTGAGCTGCGCTGGCTGGTGAAAACCAGAGTAGAACAGGGCAAAGTGTTCAGGCAGAAGAGCCGCTTCGGGGGGCTGAGGGAGCGAGGCACGCATCGCGGGAGGTTTCGAAAACAAGAGGAGAAAGGCGTCCCGATAACAGCACCGGCCTTTCGTTCAGCTGCTGTTCCTTCACTCTGGCTCATTCGCCGTGCGCTTTAGTGGGCTCATGGGTTGACTGAGCTGCGGCCGCACCCGTGTCGGCGAGTAGGCGTAGGGGTTGTTGCGCGTCACGCCACCACGCCTGGGGGACGTGACTGTTTTGCTTGACGCAGCTGGAAACCTGCTGCCGGGAACCCTGTGGTGGTGCGGGCTGGCAAGCGCTGCTCTTCTCTCTCCGCGGCCGCTGTTGCTGCTTGCTCCCAGCTGCACCCCTGCGCAGTACACTGGCAGCCTGTACGGACCTGGAGAGGACGGACTGTGCGGCCTACTAAGTGGCCCCATGTCCGCGCCAGTGGCGGAGATGCAGGCTTCCGCTGTGCCGTCGTCGATACCGTTTGGCAGGTATTCCGGTAGCTGCAGGGAGGGCAACGGGTTGGCACCGGGCCAACAGCGCGCCCGAGCACCGAGTGAGCTTCCAAGGCTAAACTGTGGACCAAAGGAAGGGCTAGAGAGAGCCGGTGCTGTCGCCACGACGTGCGCCGGGCTCTCTGCAAATGCGGCGCTGCGCTGAGCAGAGACAGAGGTGGAGGGAGAACTGAGCGGAGAGGCGAAGGACTCAGGGTTGCTGCGCGCACTTCCACCTCCGCTGTTCAGCTTCAGCGACTGCCGCGGAGACGAGAACAGTAGCACACTTGTCGGCCTGATGTGGGGGCTGTGCGCTGGGGACTGGGCCGCAGAGGCGCTGTTATGCTGAGCCAGGTCCGCCAGCGGAGTCAGCGGTCGCTGAGTCGGGGTGCGCGGGCGCGTTGGCGTGATGACGCGGTGAATCGGCCCCGGGTGATAGAAACGGCAAGAGCTGCCGCGATTGCAGTTGCCGTTTATAAAGTGCCGACAAACGTTCTTCTTGCCGTTGGAGTAGCCATGCGGGCTATGCAGCTGGTTTGCACTGTTGCTGCTGGCATTGAAACTCGACCCGCCTTGGTGGGGCCCGCTGGTGATGGGTGACCCTTGGTTGCTGCGCTGTCCATCCACACCGCCCAACGCTACAAATTCTACGGCGTCGAGATCCTCGCTGACAATAATGTTACCCGTCGTGAGGTACGGCGAATGTGTGAAGAGACGCGGACCAGTCGTAGAGTTCGTCGACGGCCAAAACGTGGGCGTCGAGTTTGTGCGGGCGGCAGGCACCTTCGCTGCCGGGGACGAAGAGCTCTGTGCGGGGTGCATGCTGCTCTTTTCGATGCCCGCAGAGGATTCGACAGAGCGAGGGGTAGGTTGGGACGGACGGGAGGTATGGAGGGCTCTACAGGGGGTTGGCGGCGTGGTTGGGTGAGGGGTAACAGCGGAAGAAGAAGAGGGACAGCGACACAGCAAACCCACACACGCCAGAGGCAATATTGCACTGCAGTCAAATCAAAAAAAAAACGACCGACGAAAGAAAAAAAAGTATGAAACGCCCACCGTCACGAGAAAAAGCGAAACACACGCAGAAGAGTTGTGCAACAACACGTAGGTGTGCTCCGCATATATCAAGCAAGCAGACAAAACCGAAAAAGGCGGCGGATGAGGAGGGGGAGGGGTAACGGGAGTGGAGGGCCTGGAGGCGTTGAAGAACAACTACAGATGCGATGGGTAGGCGACGCAAGTTACGCTCGGTAGGGAAGCTGGAGGATGAGGCGCACACGCACACGAGATGAGAGAGGGTGCGGGTAAGGCGGTGTGTGGAGGGTGGGGGTGGGGAGGAGAGACAGACAAAGAGAAGGGCAAATCAAGGGGAAGCACCCACCCCCAACGACGACGACGACGACGAAAAAGAAAAAAAAGCTATTAGGTACACAACAGCGCTCACGCCAGGTGGCACACTCACAGAGAGACGCACAACACCAAGAAGCAAAGAAGATGAACCACGGAGCTCAAGGCGAGCAATGTTGGAGTCTACGGCTAAAAAGAAAAAGGAGAGGTGAGGGTGGGCGGGTGGCGGGGCGAAAACAGAGGGAAAGATGACGACGACGAGGGCAAGAGAAGAGGGCGGAAGGCCGCGAGAAGCAGAAAGAACAACGAAAAGGTGAGGCCGAGGAGAGACGAGAGAGATATCCTACACCTCCCCCGATAAGAACAGCAAAGGGACTGAGGAGGAGAGGAGGCGAAGGAAGAGACACACACACACACAGACACACCGATATGCAGAGAATACAAGGAACGCAAGAGAGCCAAGCAGAACGTCACGCGCACGAGTGCGAGCACCACACGACGAAGAAATAGATGCCAAGGCGCCACAATGCTGCAAGCACTGCCGCACACGTGCACACACACACACACACACACACGCAGAGACGATTTGGCAGGGAAAGAAGGAGACACAAGTGCAACAGCACCTCCACACCCCCAGAAACCACTGCAAATGTGCACAAGCGGAGAGAGGGAGGGATTCCGCAGCGAGCACGTGGGCCACAAGGGAGGTTCAAAGGTTGCCCTACGCGCTTGAAAGCGGAGGGAGAGGGCTGAGGAGGACACACGCTGAGCCACAACAAAAGCCAACAAAACAAAACAAAAACAGCAAGCAAGCGAAAAAAATGAGAAAGAAGACGTTGACAACTGCCCGTTGCGGATTTCGGGTGTTTGTTTTTCGTTTCTCACAGGAATGCACGGCGTGCAGACACGGACAGACAGAGACAGAGAGAGAGACAGGCGGGCAGGCAGGCAGACCGGGAAGAGCGTTCACAGAAAGCGTTTGGCGATAAAATCACGAGCGAATTAGCATACGCACACGTGCCTATACCGTAGACAGGAGAGAGAGAACAGCAAAGAAATTGGGAGCGCGGGGAGAGAGGGTGGTGGCCCACACATAGATGAGCACAGGAGACGCTCACACGTGGGGAGGCTTGCACGTTGTCCGACGGTAACCGAGATAGAAATCGACGAAAAGAAAAAAGAAACGAAGCGCAAGTGTACGTGCGTGAGTGCGCGCTTGCCAGTGTGAAGGGAGGGAAAGACGAGCAGGTCTGGTGCAACTCTCTCTCCGCTTTCGCTTCTCTTTTTTTTTAGGTTTGCCAACGAAAATGGCAAAAGTTCTGTGCAGGGAGGTTTTGCCCGGCGAACTGGCTCGAAAAGGCAAAGGCTTGGAGAGGCAGTGTTGGTGGGGTGCGTAAAGGGTGTAGAGAAAAGGGAGCGAGCAAGGAAAACCGCACGAGTGGGGATCACGCTTCCTTTTTTTCTCTGTGCTGTGATGTACGTTGCTGACCGTTTTGCAGCGTCAGCGCACACACGCGAAAGAGCTAAACGTGCTGGAAGAGAGAGGTGGACGAGACACGCACCATATACAATCACGAACAACACGACAGAGACACGTAGAAACGACGAGAACAACACAACAGAGAAGGCGAAAGCAGCAGGGAGGGGAAGGGGAGGAAGAAAGGAGAAGAATGCGATTGAGAGATACCTGGAAAAAAAGGCGTGTAGAAATCACACATATCCATACATATATATCTATATACATGTAACGAAACGAGGAATCAACACGGGTCGACTAACGGAAATTAAGAGCAACCACAAAGGCACACACGCAAAGAAAAAGAAGAAAGACGAACGCGAAAGAAAAGGAAGAGACTCAATGGAAGCTGCCGTTGGCGACCCCCTTCAAAGAGCAGATAACCGCCAAAAGCCCTCGCCGGCGTCGCAAGCACATCCACGGAGCCTGTAACTCTCTCACGCACAGACTTGCAGCACTCCTTAATGTGCAAGCAAGCAACGACGGCAAAGAAGTAGAAGGGGAGAAGAGGCGATAAGGAGGAGGGGCACCCCTCACAGATCAGGCCCTGTTGGGAGTGATAAAGAGCTCTCTCACACACAAGCCCCAGTGCGCTTACGCGTTCTGTTAAAGGAGCGCAGCGACGTCGACACAGCGAGAGAAGTAGGGGCTTTGATGAGCGGAGAGGGAGACAGAGAAGGACACAAAAGGAAACCACACACGCAGCACACTCAGCGCAAGAAAGGAGACACGATGCAACAATTCAAAGGAGGGCAGCCACACAAGAAAGAGCAATCCAAAGAGCACACCGACACACACATATGCCTATGCATATACATATACATATACATATATATATATATTTACATGCAAAAGAGAGGACAACAGATGTTCGTCTATGTAGAACGAAAAACGCACGCCCACACGCAAGACCAAAACAGAGAGAGAGAGGAGAGGCAGGGCGGGGCGGGGACAGGGGGGGGGGAAGTGCAACGATAGATGTATATGAAGATGCATATGAAGATGTACACTACACTAAGCGAATGCACAACAGGTACAACAAAACCCGTAACAAAAAAGAGGAGATTCTGGGCTCCGGGACGGACAAAAAGAGATAGAGAGAGGCAAATCCGAAAAAACAAACAAACAAACAAACAAGAAGAGAATGGGTGCGAAGACAAGTCGGTGAACGAGAGACAACACGAGCAGAGGAAATCAATCTAAAATGATGAGAAAAAAAAAGAAATACGCACGCACACACACACACACACACAAACGCACGCGCACACAAAATGACACAGTCCAGGAAATGTTTGTGAAAAAGGCGCGATGCGAGTCTGCGCCTGTCTGCGTGAGTGTGTCTTGTATATATATATTTTTTTTCAAAATATTCGTTCTACCTAGGTGCTGGCTTAGGGCAAAAAAAAAGGAAGCAATCAAGGAGGAGGGAGAGAGTGAAGGGGGGAGTCTGGGGAGCGTGAAAACGGTGATGGCGTGTCTGCGAACGCGTTGGTGTGCTTCTGCTTAGACGTGTGCGCGTGTGGATGAGCGCACGCAGGTGTCTGCAGAATCGCTAAAAGAAAAACTTCTCTGTTTGCTTGCGCGCGTGCGTGACCCTAAAAGAAAACAACACCAAAGAAAAGGAGCACACAGGCGATCAGTTGACAGAGCACACCTAAAAAAAAAAAGAGCAGTGCCTTGTGGTCTGTCGAAATTTTTTTTTGTCAAGCTTGTGTTTGCGGTTTCGTTTGAAATGTTAAGAACGTGAGAGATGCAGAAGGTGGAGTTGAAGTGTGTGTGCGTGTGTGTGATGGGAAAGGCCAAAGCGGGCGTCTGTGGCTGTCTGTCTGTGAGAGAAAACCAATCGAGGGGGGAGGGGAGACAAGTGTGAGCAGGGAGGAAAGGGAAGGACACGCAGAGTGATGACAAACAAACAGCGAAACACGAAGAAGACAAGTGAGGACACGAAAGACACAAACGCGAGTAAAGGGGAGACAGGGACAGGGCGTATTCACGGAGATGACAAGGAGACCAGACCTTGAAAGAGCAGAGAATGGCGTGATGGATAGTGGGGAGGGGGGAGGAAGATATTACAGAAGGCTTGAGGCAAACAAACACGAACAACAACAAAGAGGCGGCGATGAATGCGCGTCAAGACACCACACACACGTAACGAGAGAGAGTCAACAGTGAAAAATTGTGTGCGCGTTTCTCGCAGCTCAGACCACCTCCATCACCCCTCAAGAGAACACGCCAACGACAGCAAAAAGAAAACGAAAGGAAGCAGAGGAAGGGAGTAAAATGTCGGAGGGGTAGACCCTGCGTGTTGCACGCAAGACAGGGTTTGAAGTCAGTTACCGCCTCGTGAGTAGGGGGTGGTGATGGGGAGAGGGAGCGATGCTGCAGCTGCCGCTTCCACAAGGCACACAATAGCTGCTCCTCGCAGTGACCTGTAATGATCTGCAACGGAGAGGGCGAGCAGAGGGACAACGAGTGAGTGGGGCCACGCGTGTGAGGAAAGAGGGAGTGGCGACGGCGACCTCTTGTGTGAGGTATTCGCTTTTATTTCTTGGTGCTCTCGTGTGGAGTGGTGATGATCCTTCGATTCGATTGCGATCTCTTTCTTCTTTGTTTTCCTCTCAACTCGAAAGCCGCAGCTCAGCCTCCGTGACCAGAAGAGATGGTGGCGCGGATGCGTGCGTAGTGGAGCGAAAAGCAAGATGGATGGCGGTGTGCGATGGCTGGGTGAGTGTGGTGGGAACTGCTTGTGGCTCGATTGCAAGGAGGTAAGAAGCTCGGACGAAATGAAGAGCACTGGAGTGAGCTTCGAAGCCGTGGAGGAGGAGGAGGTCACAGGAAAGGACAAGTGTGCACAAGCCGATGCACACACGCAAACAGATGTAGGGCGTGCAAGAGGAGACATATTGCGTGCATCGAGCGTATTGAACAGGCGGCGGGATGGGGGAAGAGGAGGATGAGAGCATGGCGGAGCTGATTGCGGTTGCAAGACCAGCAGCAAAGAGAGAGAGAGCAGCGCACACGAAGAGGGAGGTACAAAACCTCCGGGGTGGCGGGGGTGGTGGCAGAATGTTAGCGGCACTACAGCAGTCGCATGCCAGCACCCGCTCACAGCATATTCGCACATCGCCTGTGCATCCGAAAGCAAGAGTAGCGTAAGGAGTGGCTCTGAAAGCCACTCGAAATTGCGCTTCGACACTTCTTTTTTTTTTTACTTTTTTTTTTGTTGGCTCTGTATTGTGGTGAGATGTTGCATTGCTGTGAGAGGAGCGTGAAAGGCAAGGCATGATTATAATCAGTGAACGCGTTCGAGTTGATAAGACGAGATTGCGAGTGGGGGTGAGCTGCCATACACAAACTTGTCCTTGAGGTACGCAGCGTTGCCACTGTGACAGAGATCGAGCAAGAGATAGCGAGAGAGGTGTTCGAAAGCAAGCTGAAAAAAAGAACCGTTTCGCTTTCGCGGCGCCCTGCCCCGCATCGACGACCGCAGCTTCATAAAACAAACAATCAAGGAGTGGTGAACGAAAGGGACGCACAGCGGCAGAGGAACGGCCTCGGTGAATAGGTTTCGCCCAGTTCCACGCCGTCTCCGCATGACCACACGTGGTGAGCGCCGGCTTCTGTTTAAAAAGCAGCCGCTCATGGCCATCGCATTCGAAGAAAACCCCGTACACTAAGGACCCACCCGCCCAAGAACGTGCACTCTCATCTCCATGCGTGTACGGTTGCCCGTGTGCCGAACGCCACGCGAGCAGCATTCGAAGAACACACCGTTCAAACCTAACCACCGATTGCGTCTCCACCGCGACCAATTCGTTGCCTTAGCGCATCCGTTCAAGCGCCACTCTACCTCCCGCCCTGTCACAGGCCCCCCGTCGCGTGATGCGAAGCAGCGAATGGCAGGTGCTACAGCAGTGCGCCGACTCAGGCGCCGGAGCACGACCTCTGACCCCAACCTCTACCCACCCACCCCGCCCCTCGCAGGCCGCCTCACAGCCGCTCTCATCATGGAGGTTGCCACCTGGTGCATCCCTTCTCGGGGGTGGCATTCAGGCTTCCCACACCAGCAGGCGGTGTGAGGGGTGGGGGTGGGCTGTGCTCGAGTCATGCCGACACTCTGCCCAATCTTGTGGATGACACAGACGTACGCACCGTCGAGCGTCGCTCCGAGGCAACGCCATTCGGGGCCCGACCGCCGCGAAGTAGTAGCGACAAGGAGCTCTTACATCACAGGATGGAGGGGGCCCCGGCTGCCTGAGAAACCACCAGCATGGAGGTGCGTCCGCACGTCATCTGAGGGCATCGTCATCAAGATCACGACGAGCACAGAAATGAAAGGAAAACAAGTAACCGAAGAGATACAAGATTGGATACAGCAGCAGCAGCATACAGCGTTCTATGTGCAAAGACCAGCAGATCATGCACCCGCGCCAGGAGACGCGCATAAAAAAAAAGAGGGACGAGGACGAGAGCTCTATGGATGGCAAGAACGCCACAAAACAGCAACAAAAGGTAAAAGCTCAGGACAACCCTGAGAACCGTCGGCGGGGCGGCGGGAAGGGAATTGTGGTACACATTGCACACCCACCACACACAGGTGAGAGATGAACGCTGGCAGACGGTGCGTGACGGCAAGCGGAAGAAAACATGCCCCCGCTTGAGAGGAGAGGAGCATGAAGCCTCGGATACGGGTACACGCACACGCACACGCACACACCCACGGTAACGCGTCTCGGGCGCTCGCCACCAGTCAATCTCGTTCGTCTTCAGCCGCGCTGCTGGTGGCGGTTCACAAAATGAGAGGGTACAGCGAAGACGAGTGTGACACCGAGAAGGTGCATCACCCACGACGAGAGATTAAGCCCGAAGCCGGCTCCGTATGCGAGCTCACCTGCGGCGTAGTGACCAGAATTGTAGATTCTCGCCACCACCGCCCATGAAATCAGCTGCGTGAACACTCCCACACACCCGAGGGCGCCGAGGACGATACGAGAGTTGAACGAGATGGTGTGCGGTGCCGCCTTTAGGCAGCAGACGACGATGACGGCAGCCGCGAAATTCACCAGTAGCACAATCAGCGTGATGATAGAGAAGGCGGCGCCGACGCCGAGGTGTCTGCGGATATAGGGGGTGGGGTACAGCGGCCGAGGGATGGTGTAGGTAGAGTTGTCGCAGTTGTTTTTGTAGCCCCAGTAGGTGAGGCAAGCCGCGCCCACGATGTCCAGCTGCGACGTGGGGATCGACACCAGTACCAGCGCGACCGATACGAAGAGCACGACGAGGTATATAGCGACGCGAATATCTGTCACCATCAGGTACGCGCAGCACGTCTCCACCGCGTTGGGCGGCATCGCATCACCCTGCTTCACCGCGGCAACCGCGGTGCGGGTTCCCTGATAGTTCGCCAAGGCTGAGTTGAGGCGGGGGAAGATGTACGAAGCGAAAGGGAAGTCCTTGTCCTTGCTGAGTTCGCTGTGCCAGCCTTGTATAAGGCCGGCGTGCGCGCCATAGTGAGCCGCATATTCTTCGCCGGAGCACTCTATCTGCGCCGCCGTTGCCCGGCTCATCGAGGCTGGCGTGTACTGCTCGTACATCTCGTCATCGGACTCGTCAGGGCTACGCCGTGTCCTCTTGACCTCCTCGCGGTTCTCCATGGTGGCGAATGCCCCCGCTTCCGTTTCCACTCGCTCAGGGTGCTGCGCAGGAGTGGGACCTTCAGCACCAGTCGCGGCTGCACCGCCGCCGCGTTCATTCACGCGCAGGCTATGCACACACGGGGTGTAGGGGCGGCGACGGCCCTTCCGCAAACTCGCCCTATCGGCGCCAGCCTGCTGAGGACTTACGGCGGCTTCGACCTCTTCGGGCCATGACTGCCGCTGTGACACGGCTGCCGGTGCACTGTACGCAGAGGCGCTGCCCAGAACAGCCCTGTTCCACGGCAGGTTGCCGGCCGCAGCGGATTTGGGCTGCTTTAGAGCTTGCATGGTTACTGTGGGGTATTGCACAAGCACTTGAGCCTGCGCCGACGACTCCGTTGGCGATGCAACTCGCGGAGAGTCCTTCGGAGTCAGCGACACGGACACGCGTGCAACCATCGTCACGTGTCCCGCGTCTTCTCCACCAGCACCCTCCGGCTCCGCCACCTGCTGGAATGAAGACGCCGACTTGGGCACAAAGGCGTTGGGATCGTCATCGCTATCAACCTGTGGACCTGCTGTTGCTGAGAGCGCCGTCAAATGAAAAACAGCAGCGTCTACATGCTGCGCTGAGTGCGTCATGGACGGTGACTTGACCTTGTGTTGCATCATCGCCTCGTCATCGACGACGTCCTCCTCGGAAAAGGAGGATACGTCGTCGAACATCTTCTTTCCTCGCGCGACTTGGGACATGCTGCTCCCTGTGCGTGGGAGTGTATGCGCAGGCGCGTTTAGCCTGCTGAGGGATCGGGTGTGGCTCGGTGGGTGAGGTGTCGATGTTGCCGCGGGCAAAGCGCGCACACTACACGCGCGAGCACGACAGTTAGGTAGAACGCTAGCGACGGGCACCAGATGCACACACACAGACACACACAGACATACACGCCGAAAAACGGAAAAGCGCGACTCGGCCACAGAGACAGATTCGGAGAGGGGAAGGTGCGGAAAATGCAGTCGTCAGAACGCTATCGATTGCACAGTTTTGCAGCAGGCAGTGCTTCTTTCCCTGCGCGGCGTGGTGGAGGCAAGCGCACATTGTACACGGCTACATTCGCAGGTGTGCTTGTCTCGCGTGCCTGCGAGTGCTAGGGGGGGGGTGCGCAGGTCTCGCCTTGTCCGTCGTCTTCCACCTGCCGAGCATGTAAGCTCCATCGCAGGACGTTTAAGCAGAGACGAGGGGTATCGACACAGCAGAGGCGCGCCAATACACTCCTCCCTCTCTCTTACAATTCTAGGCGCCAGACAGCTTTGGTGCTGGCACCGGCACGTTGAACCCCGCCCGCCCTTCTTGGGAGGAGGGAGGGAGGGGGGTCTAACGGCTCGTCTTGTATAGATTTACATGCGCATAAATTTGTCTATGAGGAGCGAGAGAATGGTACACAATACAGAGCAAGGTAGATAAAGATATAGAGACAGCAACGGAGACGGACGAGCAGGCGCTGGGAAGGTGAGAGGACAAGATGTCCGTGGCGTACCAAAAGAAAGCGATGCACCGGTGACATGACAGCAACAGATTGATAGGAATAGGGCGCCGACTTGGGAGGAGAGAGGGGAGAGAGCCGCTCAATGAACACGCACACACACACACGTCCGCAACAGGAAGAAGAACAATAAACAAACCTGCGTCTCTTTCTCACTCCCTCTCTCGTGATGCGAGGACTCCCATCCAGCGATACGGGCACTGAAGCATGCGGTGACCACAGCAAAGAAAAAGAAACAGAGACCCCCCAACTGCACTTCCGCCCCCAACATAGAGGAGAACGGAAGGAAGAGGGGGAGACCGGCAAGCACCAATGCTCGCTCACACCAGCATCGGAGGCTGTAGCGTGAAAGCTCATCTGTGTAGCTATTCTAGAGCTGTGCACGAGGCTTGAAGAAAAAAAAAACGAAGCCGCCATGACAGCTTCGGAAAGGGAGACGAAAAAGGAAAGCGAGATCGCATCGCCCCCCTTTCCAGAGGAGACCCACACGCACACATGCTAATATATATATATATATTGAAGGAAAAAAAGAAGCGAGCCGTCGAAAAAAACGAGCACCACACAGCCGCTGCATCTATCCGGGATCGTGAGAGATGCGAGAAGAAACCAACATGAAGACAGCAAACATAAAAAAAAAGTGTATGAGCATGTGGGGCGTAGGAAGAGCTCTCTGTGTACCACTGGCAGCCAGCAAAGCCCATGCGCATGCAAGGCGGGGCCATCACTCATATCAAGCGCTACACAGAGCCCTCTACCCTCACGCCTTTTCCACCGAATACGCGGGCGTCCTATTTGTCATAAAAAAAACACCAGCATCATCAAGCACGCAGAAAGCGGCGCACACGATGCCCGGCTAATTCGTCCGCATGCGACAGCACTTGCAGTCAAGGACAACGCTCTACCACGCGTAGGCTGCTTTCAGACAGAACACCAAAGAGGGCACAAAAAAGGAAAGGGGCGGAGGGCAAGAGAGAAGCACCGTTGCCGATGTTACGCAAGGCGACAGGGAGGCGACCGGTAAAAGGAGGCGGGGATGCTTCTTTTCTAACGCTTCCACTCGCTGCCTTAGCACATCCGTTCAAGCGCCACTCTACCTCCCGCCCTGTCACAGGCCCCCCCCCGTCGCGTGATGCGAAGCAGCGAATGGCAGGTGCTACAGCAGTGCGCCGACTCAGGCGCCGGAGCACGACCTCTGACCCCAACCTCTACCCACCCACCCCGCCCCTCGCAGGCCGCCTCACAGCCGCTCTCATCATGGAGGTTGCCACCTGGTGCATCCCTTCTCGGGGGTGGCATTCAGGCTTCCCACACCAGCAGGCGGTGTGAGGGGTGGGGGTGGGCTGTGCTCGAGTCATGCCGACACTCTGCCCAATCTTGTGGATGACACAGACGTACGCACCGTCGAGCGTCGCTCCGAGGCAACGCCATTCGGGGCCCGACCGCCGCGAAGTAGTAGCGACAAGGAGCTCTTACATCACAGGATGGAGGGGGCCCCGGCTGCCTGAGAAACCACCAGAGGTGGTTCGGCATTTGGCATGGGAAACATGGGGCAGGGTCCTGCTCGGATTCAACTCAGAGTGAGCGTACTCGACCCTCATACCACGGCGAGACGCCCCCCCCCGTCGTCACGAAGAAGCAGGAGGGACTAAGAGCAGAATCCATGCAAAACGGTATGCTGTAGACTTCGGCGACATAGATGCGTCTATGCTCGCCCTGTCCTGCCCCCCAGCAGCCGACCCGCAGGCGCTTCTTCCTGGGCAACATGATGTATGAACAGAGCCCCCTACCCCGTCTTTCGCCTCACTCATAACAGCACCTCTCTAGAAAAACAAAAAACGTTTTGCTCATCGATGTGTTCATGCTGCCACGAACACGTCATCACCCATATATATGTATGTGTATATATACACGCCCACGACACGGTGCACCTACCCGCGTGTTGCACCGCGGCTCGGTTCTGGTCGTCTAGGACGAGCCGTCCTGCCCCCGAACCGGGCCGTGCGCCTCACGGGCTCCTCTTGCCCTTGCCTCGTCCCTCTGCCTCGCATGCGTGCTGCGCGATCAGCAGCCACACCGACCGGGCCGGACTGCGTGCCTTGATCCGAAGCGGGGCCGCGGCCCCGGGCCCTGTTTCGGGGCGGAGGCGGTGGTGTCTGCCGTGCGGGTAACAGGGGGTGGTGGCCTAGACGCATGCTGGCTGTGCTTGACACCGCCAATGCACAGTGCTCGCGTCCGCGCATCCTGAGGCCTGCTTCACGATGAAGCTGTTGTGTGTGGGTGGGGGAGGGGGACGGGCGCGCTGCCTTCATCCCTCACTTCCGCCCATGTCACCGGGCTGCGTGTCTGGGTTGCCTGCCCGCACGCGCCGCGACAGGCGGGGGACGCTTTCACGGGCCTGCGGAGGCATGGGCATTCCGCCGTCTCCTGATCCCGCGCGCCTCTCACAGGCGTGGGCGTGTCGACCGGACGGGGCCCGACGAGAGACATGTGCCGGTGCACGGAGAGCTCACCGCTTGTCGCTGCGCAGAGCGGTGCAAGGGTAGGGGGGCAGCCGTAGACACTCGACAGGTGAGGAGCCCGTGCAGCGCGAGCGAGGTGAGCGTAATCGCATCACTGGATGAAATCCACGGAGAGGCACTTCAAAAAAAAAAGAAGATGAGGTCGTGACAACGCATGCCCTGTGCTCCTCTTTGTCTAAGCAGTGCCTCGACCTGGCAGAAGGGCGGGGCTGGACTGCTGCAGCGTTCCTTCGTGTTTTCGTTTTTTTTTTGTGAAGATCTCAGACGACCGTAACGAAGACAATGTAAGCGATGAGCTCTGCCAACCAAGCCGTGAGCCCCAGTCCAAAACCCACACCGTATGTCGCCGTCGTGGACCAGAGATAGATCTCGTCGCAGTAGCGCTCTGTGATGATGGCGGCGATGAGCGCCCAGCAGGTGAGCTCACAGGCGAGACTGAAGGCCACAACAATCATCATCACCTTCTTGAGATCGCCCGCGTCATATACGGGTGCGTCTGCCTGACTGCCATTCTCAATACCCTCGTTACAGCCGGGCTCCTGTGCAAGGGCCACCTCGTCCATGTTCGCGTAACCACTCGGAGAGCGAACATGGCGATCGGCTTCGCGGAGGCGGCAGCACAGCACCCACGATGTCACCAACGTCGCCGCCGATGCCAGGACGGAGATGATGGAGAAGGCAGAGCCAGCCTGAAGGATGCTGCGCACTCGACTGCACCTTTGGAGGAGGACCGTGCGGCGTGTGTAGCTCACGGTGTCGCAGTTTGCCTTGTACCCCCAGAAGGTGTAGCAACCCCCGCCGACCACGTCAATCTGTGACAGTGCCGAGGAGAGAATCACGAAGATGAGATGAACCCACGCGATGCAGAAAAAGACGTAAATGGTCACGCGCTGGCTGTCCCTGCCGGACACGGCTTCGGTCACGGCCCGCACTCGCGCCACTGGAGCTTCCAAGGCAGCGTTCATCATAGTCCGCGCCTTGGCCTTGCCGCGTGCGGCACGGCCCTTCTTCTGCGCCGTCTCGCCGCCCTCCTCTTGCTGCGTCCCTTGCGCATCGCCGCGCTTCACCGGGGACGGCGTCTGCTGTAAGCCGCGCGTGCGGTTCCCCTGCTCCACCTTGGGTGACAATCGACGCTCCGCAACCGCAGCCGACTGCTGCTGGCGTTTCGATGCCTCCGACACCATCTCAGAGTAGGAGCCTGAGCTGCCGGTGTAGCTCTCATCGTCGCTGTCCAGCTGGCTCTGCTGGTGTCTCTGTGGGACGTTGTTGCCTTGACCCTGCATGGTCATATGAGTATTCCGGTGCCGTGCGGTAATTGGGTGTCCTCACTACGTGAGTGTATGAAGAGCCGTGAGTCCTTCTTGCGTTTCGACGGAAGGACAAACAGGGTACGTCTGTAGACTTCACCAGCCGGTCTTTGGTGAGCGCTGGGCAGAGTCTGGAAGGGGATGTTGGGAAGAGGAGTTGTGCCACTGGGGCCACAACACACACACACACACACACACACGGAAAAGAGAGAGCTAGCAGAAGACAGTCGCATGCGAAGGATCTGCTGCAAACGGCAGATCCGTGCGTATGGCGAAACGTTATGTGCGTACGTGTGCTGGCGACGGCGGTCGTGGGGGAGGAACGATAACTAGTATCGGCAGGAAGACAGAGAGAAGCGAGGAGCTCATGACAGGGCATCGCCGTCGCTTGCAAACGATCCCTTCTCTCTCCGCTGGCCATACGAGAGCGGGATAGGCGAAACACAGAGAGACAGAAAGAAACCCCATGTGAGGATTGCACCGCTGACTGTCACCCGCGTACGTCTCCGAGAGCCGAAAACTGCGCTGAGCACGACTAGCGCGGCTCGACAAGCGCCCGCTTGCGTTCTCCCGCATATTTGTCATTTTTTTTTCCCCGCACATCGGTCTATTTCCGTGACTTCCCTTGCGCAGCGCTAAAACAGAAGCAGGATGGAGGAAGACACCATCAGGCACGAGTCTAGCTCGCAGAGGTAGAGAGGAACACACAGGCAAGCACTGCACTGAGAAAGAGTCACCGGAACTCGGTCGGCGTCTTGACGCACAGAACAGAGGTTGGTGACAACGAACAAGTCAACACAAATAGAAAACAAACATGGCGCTCCTTTCCTTCACAGGAGAGAGAGAAGTGGCGGAGAGAGCGCTTAGATCGAGGACGTGGCCATGGACCACTGGATGCATCAAAGAGGAGGAGGCATCGGGGGTGGGGTGAGCGCACGCAGACGACAAATGAAAAAAAAGCGAATTTCCGCAAAGGCGTCAGACGCATCCTGTGGTCCTGCAGTATCACACCGAGAGTCCCTTCTGCGTCCACTTAGGATGTCCTTACAACTCGGACGAAGAGCCACACCCCACCCAAACTATGTAAGAAAGCACACGCCATACATAAAAGAAAGACACCGGGCCAACGGCTGTGAGACTCCAAAGCAGAACGTTCGGCTGCGAGCGATTCGCGAAAATCTCAAGCATTTGTGAAGAAGCACGAACCACCTCACAGGCAAGAGTATCTTCACCTACTCCTTTCGAGATGTTCATGCTGCCACGAACACGTCATCACCTATATACATGTATGTGTGTATATATACACGCACACAACGACACGGTGCACCTACCCGCGTGTTGCACCGCGGCTCGGTCCTGGTCGTCTAGGACGAGCCGTCCTGCCCCCGAACCGGGCCGTGCGCCTCACGGGCTCCTCTTGCCCTTGCCTCGTCCCTCTGCCTCGCATGCGTGCTGCGCGATCAGCAGCCACACCGACCGGGCCGGACTGCGTGCCTTGATCCGAAGCGGGGCCGCGGCCCCGGGCCCTGTTTCGGGGCGGAGGCTCCGGCGGTGGAGGGGGGGAGTACTGCGGTGCTAGCAGAACAGCAGGCAGCACGCCATCCTCGCCCCCCATGGTGGTCGCTGACAGCCACCCGCCGCTGCAGCGATCCAAAGTGCGGGCGCGTGCCCGTGCGGAGCCAGGGGAGCATGGTCGCCTGTCGTCTTGCAAGCTCAGCATCCGCGCTCTTTTGATGTGGGACCGTTGCCGCCAAGAACCTCTTGTCTCAGCATGTGGCGCGGTTTCGGGGGATGGCGGCCTGGCGTCTGAGGCCGGCGACCAGATCCGCCGTCCATGCACTTAGCGTCGGCGCCTCTGGCATGGCTGGCTTTGCAGTCACGGCCACCTCGTCGTTGTACACCAGGTCACAATGGCCACCGACACTCTGAACGGGAGAGATGCACGCGACGGGCCACAGCGACGCCGGCACTTGTGTCAAGATGCGTCGCAGCATGCCATCTTCCACTCTTGTAGGGCCCGTGCGCAGCGCCATGAGGAGGAAGAGCGAGGCCGTAGCAGCAATGACACATGCGCTTGCTCGTCTTAGCCGGCCCGGCAGTTTTTGCAGCAGCTCAGGTTCCCTCTCTTTCGCCTCACAGTGAGCGCGGCAGCTGCAAGTAAGGCGGCCGCAGCTTCTTGCCGCTGCATCTACGAGTGTATTGCTATTGGAAACCGTTTCGGCCGCTTCCGACTTGATGTCTGTCTGTGCCGCACCATCCGCCTCGCAGCGAGGACGGCGTCTCTGTGAAACGGGAGAGCCAATGCCTGCATGCGTGTAATGAGGGCCGCCACACCGTCGTGACAGCGCCGTCGTGCGGCGTGCGCACCTCACGCTCCAAATGCGCAAGGTAGCCGCCTAGCGTGGCTGTGGAGAGAAGATACAGGCGGGTCGGCGCAGAAGCACGCTGGAGTCGAGGGGCAGGAGATCGGCCTCTTCAAGTGGGTGTCCGCTGTGTGCATATTTTGGGGTTCCCACGATGACCGCCGCTGCTTTGGCGTGCAAGTGCACCAGGGCCTCTGTGCAGTGCTTGCTAGAACAATTCCACCACGCAAAATGACACTGTTGAGCAACGTTGATTCAAACAGTGCCATGTAGGAAGAGTGAGGCAGATCCTTTCACAGATCGCATTCGCGCGGGCAGACCTCCCTCGACTGGGCAGGTCGAGTGGTGAGTACTCTGACAACTCCTGCGACGTGTCTGCCAAAGGCCTGCTTTTTTTTTTGTTTGCTTTAAGTCCACACCGAGAAGGCGGCGGCTGGGGTGGGGGGTGGCGGTCCTCTTCCGAGTGCGTGCGTGCAGCGGAGAGCTGCTGCTGGTTGCAGTATCGCGCGCCCAAGAGTGTGCACTTCCTTTTGAGGGTGCCAAGCTCCATTCAAGTGCTCTAGCGTTCAGTGCTCCTTTTTCACAGAGGGCAGGCTTTAGTGCGACTTGAATGACATCCTTGTCCGCGGTGGATGCGAGGAATGTGGCGTGATCAGCACAGAAGGAGTGGCGCAGTCCAGCTGTCTTGCTGCGCTCCACCCTCGGTGGTGGTGTGTGAGGAGGGGGGGTCGACCACCATAAGGACGTAGAGAAGAGGCTCGAGGGCTGCGAAGTTCAAGGGAAAGGAAAAAGACGCAGTGGAAACAACAGACCAGCAGAGCCAGGGATGCCGATGCAAGCACGTGTTCGTCGAGAGGGGAAGGAGAATGGTAAGGGGCGTGCTCACGGAGAGACCCTATGCTGCCCCCCCCTCACGCCGCCATTTCTCATCTCTGCGCCTCTAATATCTGCCTGTCTGTGCGGCGTCTTCGCCGGTTCACTCCGTCACGTGGAAGAGCTCAGGGGGTTTTCAATGTCACCAGGCTCCACGCGGATGTCGAAGATTTCGCTGAGCTTTCGGGCGACGGCGTCGTCGTCATTCCGGCCAATCACCTCAAGGTGCGGCAGCTTCTTCTTTAATCGTGGGTTGCCGTTCCCCATGATAAACCCCTTCCCCACCGAGGACAGGAGCTCCACGTCGTTGAGGCCGTCACCAAAGGCGATGCAGTCGTTCATCGTCAAGTCAAGCTTGTCGAGAACATGCTGCAGAGCCGACGCTTTACTGACGTCGGACGGAACGATGTCGAGGCAGTAAGTCGCAGACGGGGCCACGCGAACGGACGTCTCCAGCTTCAGCTCATCCGTCAGCTCCTTCATTCGCTTGCTAATGTCGGACTCCACCACAGAGCTCTTCTCGGGGTTGTAGCAGAGAAAGAAGATCTCGCTCACGCGGTCCACTGGGAATGTCTTTTCCAGGTTAGAGACAACGCGAAAGGTGAATCGTGACTCCTTGTAGAGCGCTGCCTCGAGGTCGCTCGGGTACCGGCAGATCCACTCCTCGCTGGCCTTGTCGTCCGGCTGGTCACTTGGGTTTGTGTATCCCTGCTGCTGCCGGTCCGCCTCGTCGACGCCGCGGAAGACGTTGATGTTCACCTCGGGGTCATCCATGAACATCGAGTAGAGCTCCTGCACCAGGCGCGGATCGATGGTGCGCTCGTAGATGCGTTCGTTCGCTTCGTTGTAGATGCATGCCCCGTTAGACGTGATAGCGAAGCAGCGTGGGACGATCTTCTCCGTCTCGTTCGCTCCTGTCCCCGAGCAGGTCGAGGACGGGGTTGGCGGCAAGACGCTGTGAGAGCTGCTGTTCGGCGAGCCGGATGGGTAGCGCGAGGTCGGCGAGGGCTCTACAGGCGTGACCACCTGCAAACCCGGCGTCGGGATGAGCTTCGTGGCCGCGAAGATATTAAGGCGGCGCTTAATGCGATAGACATCCGTGAACGGGCGGCCCGTGGCGAAGATGATGTGCACACCACGCGCCAGCAGCTGCGACAGGATGGTGCGGGTGTAGTCCGAGATAGAGTGCTTACTATTGAGCAGCGTGCCATCCATGTCGCACGCAACAAGCTTGTACGGGTTGAGACCTGCTGGGACCCGAACCCCTTTTGGCCTACGTGCGTACACACTGGCAGCAACCATGCTGTCCGGGCTGGTCATGAGTGCGCGGGCCCACCTTTACGGGAGGGGTGTAGAGAGCAAAGGCGAGAGGCCGTGAAAGAGACAGCATGCAATCAAGAACAACGACGCGAAGCCGTAGTCACGCGCGACGATGACGCGCCGATGGACAGAGTTCCACCGAAGCGGCGGTGGGGAGGTGGGGAGGGGGCGGGGCGCAGCAGCGGCGGAAAGAGAGCGGGAGAAAGAGGAAAATACTCGCGCCCATAAAAAGGGCTCTTTACCTGGCAAGATGAGGCAACGCCCGAGAGGAAATAAAAGACGCCACAGATGTGAGCAGTGCGAGAGAGAGAGGGAGGGGCCGCCGCAATCAAAAACGACATAAAACACTTACGAGAGACCGTGAAGACCCGCAGAGGCGCAACGGAGGTGCGGGGGATGCGGACGGGCCGAAGGGGAAGGGGGAAAGAAAAACAGAAGGATGAAGTAACGTGAAGATGTTAAGCAGAGAAGCGAAGCGAAGGGGAGAGAGAGAGACAGCGAGCGAGGCGTAGACGGAAGGAGAGGGCAGCCGATAGAGCACTCTCTCAGGCACAGACGCTCACAGAGAGAAGCCAAACCGAACCAACGAAGATGGCAGAGAAGAGAAAGAGAGGTAGAAAGAAAAGGAAAGGCAGGAGAAAACACAGTGAGGAGCCACCGGATCGATGGAGAGGGAGGGTGCAGAGGCAGAGGCGGGAACAGATATGAGCAATCCAAAAATAAACGAAATAACAAGCAAAAAAAAAAAGAATGCAAGGAATGATGGCAGAATTCTTGCGTTCTACAAAGTCTCTCAGCAGAGGAGGAGCTCGAACACGGATGGGCTGCGTGTGCGCGGCTTTCTTGGTGCGGAAAAATGGCACGCGCGCCGACTTTGTTGTGTGCTGTTGTGCGTCTTGTCACTTGTGGCGTCAAGCTGTGCTTTTCTCTTCGTGACAGAGAGAGGAAGAGGTGTTACAAGGAGAGAGGGAGGGAGGATGACGGAGTATACAGCCGTGTGCAGCTGTGCGTGGGAGGGCCGACCGGAGGGGTGTGAAGACGTGACCATAATTCGAAAGGAAGGGAAGGGAAGGGGGTAGAACGTGGAGCAGGTTGTCGGACGAAAGAGAAGGAAAGGTAGAGGCCAGGTGGAAGTGCGCCGTGTGGTGCTGAGAGCTTTTCAGGGTGGAACGGAGTGCCGGTATCTACAAAAGACAGCCCACTTTTTATGTTCTTCTTGCCATAGCACCAGTGCTCTCCTACGGACAAATCCGGAGACAAAGGACTGACTAGGCCAAGGGCGGAAGCTGGCCCTCCATCGAGCCTTCGCATCCGATAAAGGTGAACTTCAGGGGCGCAGCTCCTCCACTCCATGGGAGTGATGACAAGCATGGAATTTGAAACGGTGCGTGGCATCGTTTTTTTTTTTTGATCGCTTTTCAGCCTCAATAAAATGCGATGAAGAGAGAGAGGAAACGGGATCAGGGCATGACGGAGAGGGGTGGAAAGAGATGAACGCAGACACACGACCCTCTGCATAGCCTATCCGGCAGACTGTGGCAGCATGTAGGTGCCAAGAGGGCCGATAGACTCCCTCGTCTGATCTTTTGACAATACCTGTGAGCTCCTCCCCCTTTTCTCTCTTCTTCTGCGCGGTGTACTGTCGCCTCCACACCCCTGTGGATAAATTTACCTGGCAGGCAGATGATCGCATCTAGGACGAGAAAAAGATCTCCTCCAGCTTCTTGGCCACACCATCGTCGGCGTTGCTGCCGATGATCTGCGCGTGCGGCACGGCGTCCTTCAAACGTTGCTGACCATTTGCCATAATAAAGGATGCCGAGGTCACCTGCAGCATCGACTCGTCGTTCATGCCGTCGCCGAAGCAGGCCACCTCGTCCAGCGCCAACCCCAGCACCTCTGCCACCTCCCGCACACCACTGCCCTTATTGGCGCCGGCCGGTACACAGTCCAGTAGGTAGGGAAGGGAAAAGGTGCAGCACAGGTCGCCTGGGTACTTCTCTCGGAGCGCACTATCCAGCAGCACGAGCTCGTCGTGGTCTCCAGCGAACCAGATCTCATGCACCTCACCGAGCTCCGATGCCTGCAGCTCGTAGAAGCGCTCACGAAGGTCTGTGCACTGGAAGTCCATGTGAAAGGCTTTGTTCACCTCTGGGATGCTCTTGTCGGTCAGCCACTCTACCCCGCGGTAGATGTTCGTGGTGAACTTTTTCGGGAGCTCGGCGCCAGTCGCAGGGTCCTTGACCGTGCGCATCCGCGCGAGCGACTCCACGAGCTCCGGCCGAATGTTGTGCTCACGCACGACGTTGAACGCGCCATCGTGGATGCGGGCGCCGTTGCTGGTGATAATGTAGTCCGGCGCCAGGTGGCAATGGCGAATCCTGCTGAAGACCTCCGCATACGGGCGACCGGTGGCCACGACAAAGCAGATGCCCTTTTCCTTGATCTTTTTCAGGACTTCGGCGGTGTAGTTGCTGATGCAGTGCTGCGGGTTGAGCAGCGTGCCATCGAGGTCGGTGACAACGGCCTTGATGGGCATTCTGGTCATGGATACTGCAGAGAAAGAAGGATAGAGTCGGCGAAGGTGAGGGGGAGAGCAGCCAGCGGAGGGAGCTTCTGTGAAAGCTGCAATGGCGAGTGCTCGTGTCGCATTGACAAGTGGGGCAAGGAAGGGGGAAGGGATGTGGGCAGTTGCCGATAGGGTTTGTCTTAACGTGTGTGTGAGCGCGCGTTCATTTATATGCCGCGGCGTTCACGGCGTGTTGTGGGCGTCTTCTGGTGCAAGAAAGAAGCTGCTCGCACGCCGGGGACGGGTGGCTGAGACTGGGGTGGGGAGGGGAAGTTCCAAGAACAGAGAAAAGGAAAGAGAGAAATGCACCTCGGAAAGTACAAGGCTTCGCTTCGAGATTGCGGTACGCAATGGGCTACAGGGCTACAGCCCCCCCCCCCAAATATGGCCGCTCGAGTGGACCCCGAAAGACTCCGCGACAGAAAAGCGGTGCGCATACCGCAAAGACATGACATAGCCGACACACGAGAGGGCGCATAGGTGAGTCCGGGTCACGCACGGCACACAGGCAGACGAAGCGGTGAGGCGATACACCAGAGACGGCAACTACACGTCATGGTACGCCGAAACGACTAGAGGAAGCTAGACTCAGCGCGACGCGAAAGACCCGGACACCGTCACGAGTTCGTTCACGTGGAAAGCTATGCAACCCGCGGATAATGAAATGGGCCCGTGGTGTGCATTCGAGAAGGAACGGAAAGCACGCCCCGCCTCAGGACCATCACGCACCTTTGTTCGATTAGCGTGTCATTCCTGCCACGAACACGTCATCACCTATATACATGTATGTGTGTATATATACACGCACACAACGACACGGTGCACCTACCCGCGTGTTGCACCGCGGCTCGGTCCTGGTCGTCTAGGACGAGCCGTCCTGCCCCCGAACCGGGCCGTGCGCCTCACGGGCTCCTCTTGCCCTTGCCTCGTCCCTCTGCCTCGCATGCGTGCTGCGCGATCAGCAGCCACACCGACCGGGCCGGACTGCGTGCCTTGATCCGAAGCGGGGCCGCGGCCCCGGGCCCTGTTTCGGGGCGGAGGCGGTGGCGGTGGCTGGGGTTGACCTCTGCTCAGTGAGGAAAATCGGAGGAGAAGTCCGTTGGCCGAATGGATGACGGGGAGAGAAGCGCTACCCGCCCCGTTCTTGCTGAGCAGGGGTGCGTCTGGGAAGGAAACAGGGAAAGGTTATCGCACAGGGTATCGAGGCGAGAGTCGCTGGCGATGCACGACACGGGCATTACGTGCTCACGCTGCAAAATATATTGCTCGAGCACTTTCGCTGTAGAGGCCGCAGACCCTCATTTTGCTCCCGTCATGGCTTTCCTTGTAGGGATGCGCAGACGCGTTGTTGTGGGGATGGGAGAAGGGGGCAGTGGAGGGTATTCGTCTTCCTTTCGTTGCGCTACTGATATTTCCTCCCTGTTCATTTATGCGAGGACTGAAAAAGCGGGCTGCTGTTTTCGAGGGCGGTCCAAGCAAGATGAGATTGTTGCACCGCGAGACCTTGAGAGGTCAGGCCTCCGCTCCCCTGCTCTCTCCCTCTTTCTCACTCGATCGTGCGCCGATCCACGAGTGGATGCAACGAGGGGAGCCCTCGTTAGCGCAAAACACAATCAATAAGAACCGAAAGAAAAAGAAACAGGAGTTCGCGATGCGCACCCTCATTAGCGCATTGGCTGGTGGGGGGGAGGGAGGGATGGAGCTCCGATGGCTCAGCAGGTCGAACAACACAACCGCTCATGAACGGATGTGTAGAGAAAGAACAGGGAAGCTGGGACAAGTGGGGCCGCCAAGGTCGTTTGTAACCTTCTTGAAGCCCGAAGGTGACGTGGCTTTGTTACTTGCGCACACCGTCACGCGGGGCAGGTTTCTCCACTTGCCTGAAGTCGACGGAGACGCCATTGCCTCGCCGTTTTGCCATTAACCGACAAAGGCGTCGGCCGCCAGCAGCTCCTCGAGCTTCCGCGCAACGCCTTCCTCGTTGTTCGACTGAATAACCGGGAGCTCAGGTGCGGCTTGCTTCACCATCTCTGCCGCGTTCGCCATAACAAAGCCCTGCCCTGCCGCAGTGAGCATGCGGATATCATTCATGCCATCGCCGAACGCGATGGTCTCTCTGAGATCGATGCGGAGGTGTTTGCACACCTTCTCCATGGCGGCACCCTTGTCGACACCCTTGCGGAAGCAGTCGAGGATGTGGGGTAGTGCGAAGGTGCAGCCGATCTCGTGGGAAAGCTCGCGGTCCACGTACTTCTGCACGCACACCAGATCCGCGTGCGCGCCGCGGATCCACATGCTGTGCGTACCCTTGAGCGTCTTGGCGGTGTGCACCATCGGATCGACCCGCTCGTAGATGAATGAGGGGTGGAAGGCTGCACGGACCTCTGGAATGCACTCGTTGGTGAGCCAGCGATCCCCGCAGTTGACGTTGAACAAGATGCGTCGCGCCTCCACTGCCGGGTCAACCACTCCATCCTCCCTGAGGTGCGGCGACAGCTGAAAGAGCCGGCAGACGCTCTCAGCGTCCATGTCGCACGCAAAGACAATGTTGTGCTGGGCGTCATGGACGCGAGCCCCATTACTGGTAATGATGAAATCTGGTCTTAGCCCCGCCTTGGCAAGGTTGCCAAAGACGTCCGGAAACGGACGTCCTGTGGCTACAACGAAGGCGACACCTCGCTCCTCGAGTGCATGTATCACCTTCGCGGTGCGGGGGCTAATGAAGTGGCCAGAGTCGAACAGAGTGCCATCCATGTCCACGAACACAGCCTTGATCTTCGGCGACATCATTGCCTCGAATTCTGACAGGGGAGGAGGGAAAAGGGCCACTACGGTAAACTACATGGACGCGCTTCCCAGCACTGCAAAAGACGCCGTCCACACTGCTGGCGTTATTGGACGATAAAAGACGATCTTTCAGAGCACACGTGCCTTGCTGAGCGTATCGGCACCCTACCGGGCGGAACTTTAGCGAACGCAGTTTGAAGTGAAGGAAGGAGGGAGCTAGAAGATTAGCAAATAGCACAAGGGGGACTGAAAGCATCATGATAGCACTCCCCAGTGCATCCCCTGGGGGTCAGTTTGTGTGTGTGTGTGTGTGTGTGTGTGTGCTGGTGCGTGATGCCGCGCGTCCTCGCGGAGAGGGAAAGGAGCGCAGGGCAAAACATCAATGTGCAGTTGCACGGGGCTCTTTTCCCCTTGCTTTCACAGCACCCACCCTCCAGTACCTCCACACCACTCACATGAAGATTACCTTCATCGCGTTCATTGTTCTCGTTTCCGACGCCTCATCGGCTCTTGCGTTTTTTTTTCCTTTTGTGCTCGTTGCTTTCCGTGCATCCCTGTTTCTGTAGGCACGCACGCGCACACCGTGTGCATGGTGGCTGTGAAGCGGTGAAAAGCACCATACTCTTCTGGAGCTTATTCGAGCACCCACACACACCGAAATGAAACCCAGCTCCACCGCCCCCTCGAAGTTATTAGAGCCCGATGAGCTTAGTTTCAGCGCCTTTATTTTTTGTTTGGGCCGAGACCACCTTCATTCCTGGTGCGGCTGCCACCAACTGCGACCACGAACTTGCCATCCAACAGCCAAACTCCACCGCCTTGAGCACCGGCAGATTATGCGTGCCACTGCCGAAGGCAACCGCATCGCGAAGAGTGAGGTCCCAGAATTCAAGGATGCCCTCTTCACTTCAGGCCCCTTGCCCATTCCATGCGGAGCCACGCCGACAACGAGCGGTGGAGAGCAGGCTTGGGAAGCCTTCTTGGCAAACCCTTCCTGCACGGTCGTCTCGATCGGGAGCAGCTTGTGGGCGCCGTAGAAGACGAAGCCGTAGACCTCGCACCAGAGCGCGTCTCTACCCACCATGTCGCTTACGACACGATAGCGGAGGCTGAGGCCGCTGCTCCCACCGAGGGCTTCCACTATAGTCATAGTCACCCGCGCATCCGCGCGCAACTCGTTCGCGGCGACGACTGGAGGCTCTGCGATGGAGGCCTTCCTCTTCGCTGCGTCTTGCCTGCCGTCTGCCACACGGTCGGGCTTGTTGTGCGACGAGCGATGAGAGGCGCACCGCGACTGCTTCCGTGCTTTCGATGCTCGAGGTAGGCTGCTGCTGCGATGGCTCTACATCTCTAGGCCCAGCTGGGAGAGGCGCGGCCAGCAACGCGCGCACCGACTCCACGAGCAGAGTGCGCCAGTAGAAAAAAACTTTTAAACACACGCACACGCACACACACACACACAGAAAAGAATATAAAGCTGGGCGTTTCACCATGGTACGTGGCGGCGCGCTCGCTGAACGCAACGAGGTCAGGCTGGAGACTGAGCACGCCCATCAGCTCTAGAAGGTGGGGATGCCGCCTACCAGTCGCCACAAGCGACGCCACGTCCGATGGCTTCCTGCGCATGGTCTTCACCGCGCCCTGCTTGAATGCAGACACGGCATGCGTCGCAGCCATCATGGCACTGCGAATTTGACATCCGATGAAGTGCAGGTGTGCCAGCGTGTGAGGGGGTGCGTTACCGATAACCATAAGAAAAGAACGAGCAGAAAGAGCATGGCGAGTGGGTGATGGGCGCCAACCGGTGAGAGCCCTCCCCCTTCTCCGAAAACACAGGACCGCGGCAAATCCGCGAAAAGGAGGGGATACCACAACACGTTACACATGGGAGGGTGGGTGGGCGGTGCTCTTCCAGAAACACTCGCCTGTTTTGCTTTCCACACACGGTCTGCAGAAGTGACGCTTTCCACCTCTTCTTTCGGTCCCTTCCGTTTGTGGTCAGGTGCAGTTCTGCTCCTACGAGAGGCGAGCGTGTGCGTCTGCAGAGCGGGGCTTCTCCTGCAGCGTGTCCATTTCTCGACCATAGTGCATGGATGCAAGCGCCTCTCTACCGCCCGCCCTGTCACAGGCCCCCCATCGCGTGGTGCGAAGTAGCAGTTGATACACGCTGTGCGGCAGCGCGCCGACTCAGTCACTGGAGAACGGCCTCTGACTCCAACCTCTACCCATCCACACCGTGCTCCGCAGTTCGCCTCACAGCCGCACCCGCACTGTGCTGGCCGCCCCCTGCTGCATCCCCTCTCGGGGGTGACATTCAGGCTCTCAACACCAGCACGCAATGAAATGGGAGCAGACGCCACAGAGAACGTGTGCGCGCGCTTGACGCGCGGCATTATGGACAGGGTGTGTGTGTGTGTGTGGGGGGGGGAGCGGTACATCCAGCACACAACACCACGCGCCTCCTAGGTACGCATATCCATACATGGGCACAGCCCAGCGGTGGAGACAAACCGAGGCAGCACCAGACGGTAGGTGAGCGCTCCGTGGACAACATCTATGCGCGTCGACACACCAAAAGCGATGCGAGGGCAGCATAGCCTCCTCCACTGGCTCCCATCTCCGATAGCTTCGTTAGAGCGGAAGATGAAACACGCTTCGCAGCTTCTTTGCCACTCCATCTTCGGCGCTGGTGAGAATCACCTCCAGCTCCGGGTGCTGCGCAATCAGCTTTGGGTTTGCATTGCCCATGACACAGCCCTTTCCGGCTGACGTGAGCATTTCTGCATCGTTGAGGCCGTCGCCAAATGCAATGGCGTGCGCGAGGGCGTCGGCGACGACGTCGACTCCGTCTCTGGACGGTAGGATAGCGCCAAAGAGCTTCTTCAGCGCCTCGGCTTTCGTCACGCCATTCGCCATGATATCCATGCAGTCCGACGTCGAAAAGGTCAGCGACACCGGCGCACCACCGTGGGCTTTGGCGATCGCGTGTACCTCGTCCGCTAGCGCCGCCAGACGCGCCGCGTCGTCGGTGATGAAGAAGATCTTGGAAATACCCGTGTAGTCGCCGATGGCAATGCCGCTCGCTGCTGCGTCGGGCGATGCCGCAGCCGAGCCTAGTGCGCAGCTCGACGACGGCAGCGGATGTGGCACATGGATGAAGCGAATGCCGCTCTCCTTGGTAGCAGCCATCATTTCTGGCCAGTCGATGCGGCAAACCCAATCATCATTCTGGTAGGCGTTCGTGTTCACAACTTCCTCGTCGCTGGGCAGAAGCTGGAACAGCTTCTCCGCCAGTGCAGGATCGATGGAGGTCCGGAATACGACTTCGTGTGTGACACCGTTGTGCACCGTAGCGCCATTGGAGGTAACGAGGTAGATGGCCGGGGCCCTCGATGGGCTCGCAGGCGCCCGCGCGCCGGGCACTGCCGTGCCATCGCCCCAAATGTACTTCTTGAGGTTGTCAGCGATAATTCGCGCATCCGCATAGCTGCGGCCGGTCGCCAAGATGGGTGTTACGCCGTGTTCATGCACGAGCGTCTTGAGCGTGTCGCGGGTGTAGTCGCTCACAAAGTGGTCTGGTGACAGCAGCGTGCCGTCCATGTCGGTGATCACGTAGCGAAACGGGCTGGTCATTGCTTACACACCAAAGAAAAATGCCAAGAGGAGGCGACGGTGCTCGTGACTGTCGTCGACGACGTTGTGTCTGCCACTGGGCGGAAGAGCTTGTACCTGTCTGGCTCGGTGTGCCGAAGTGCTTGGATGCGTCTGGAATGAGGCAAGGAAGCGGTGAGGCAGAAGCCACAGGGGCGCACGTATCCCACGAGCACGTTTTACCGGGCCGCGTTTGCGGAACGGAGCGCGGCTAGCTTGGCTTACTGTTCTCTACTGGTGAATAGGTGGGCGTCGTCGTAGCGCGCCTGTGAGGGAGCGGAGAGAACGGTGACGCCGGAAGATGCACGTGCAGGCAGCGCTGTCAATGCGGGATGGTGAATCGTATTCCTGCTTTAGCGACAGTACACTGCTCTGCACTGCCCGGCTTGCCACGAAGAAAGAGGAAAAGATAAACAACAACGAGACTCTTGATGAAGGGGGTTGGAGGGGAGGGGAGGGATGGTGGTGGTGAGAACGTGAGGCGGTGGGCAGCGATAGAAAGCAAACAGCGAGAGACAACAATGTCGGTGGGGAAGTGCAAGTACCTTTTTTTCGGCTATTGCAAAATGAATCGGAAAAAAAAGAGCGAGACGGCGGTGTTCCTGCCCGGTTCGAAGGCTAGCTGGATGATCGCAAGCAGGGGTGCGATGTGTGGGGGCACGCGAAGCTATGCATACATATCTATCCATACCTATCTATAAATATACATCTATATCCGTGGAGGAGGTGCGGAAAAAGCGGAGACGGTGCAAAGCCAGCCAAGACAGCCATGGGAGGGCGGGTCAGGGAGGTCGAGAGAGAAGAGCAGGCGCACGTCGCAGCTCCGTGCGTGTGTAAGGGAAAGAAGCTCCGCGCCAGATCGGCGTCCAGCGGGGACGAGTGGCGATGGTGCTCCGCCCATTCGCTAGTGCGCAACGTCACACGTCCGGGCATCCCACTAGAGAGCAAGAGAGACCGAGAGGTGGCGATCAGCCACCCTCTTCGGCTACTCGGGGCGTAAACACGCCTGCAAATGAGAGTAAGGAAACCGGTGCTCTGGATGTGTGCGCTCAAGTGGCAAGAGCCGCGCGGCACCACATCCGGCAACTGCACAGGGATGCAGGATACTCCGTGTTTTGTGTCGGTGCACCTTACGCCAGTGCTCTGTCCCCTCTATTCCGTCCGTCCCCTTTCGGAAAAGAAGGGGTGGGGGGCTATTCCAAGCGGAACACCTCGCGCAGCTTGCGGGCGACAGCGTCCTCGGTATTAGTCTGAATCACCTCCAGCTCCGGGCATTGCTGCCGAAGCTTCGGGCTGCAGTTGCCCATGATGAAGCCGCGGCCCACGCTGCTCAGCATCGCGGCATCATTGAGGTCATCGCCGAATGCGACGGTGGCCTTCAGTCGCTGCGCTGGCGTCGCCGTTGACGCCGTCTCGTGCGGCAAGGGCGCCATTAGCGCGTAGAGACGCTCCAGGGCCCACGCCTTTGTCACCCCTTTGGCGGTGATATCAACATTGTGGGGCGCTGAGAAGGTCACTGTCAAGTCGTCGCCGTAGCGTTGCTGAAGCGCCTGCTCCAGCTTCTCCAGTAGGGTTGGATTCCAGCTCGAGAAGAAGATCTTGTGCACATGGTCGAGGTTACCGCCGGCGGCTGACGAGGCGACGGTCGGCGTGCTCGTGGCTTCGATGCCCTTCGTATCGTCACCGTCGGGGATGAGCTCCAGCACCTGGTACCGATACCCCGATTCCTTGTGGAACTGCAGCACCTCTTCCCAGTTCATGCGGTAGAACCAGTGCTCGCCTTGGATGATGCCAGTGTTGATGCGCGTCTCGCTGGTCGGGAGCAGGTGATAGATTTCACGGACGACGGCTGGGTCGAGGGCGTGCTCAAGCACTAGCTCGCCGGTCTCGGCGTCGTGGACGACTGCCCCGTTGGACGTGATGATGTAGGTAGGGGTGTGGGCCGACGCGGTGGCTGGTACCGGCGGCAGCTGCTGGCGACGCTCCTGGAAAAAGCGCTGCATGTTTTGGTTGATGACGGCCACGTCGGCGTAGACGCGTCCAGTAGCGAAGATACAGGGCACGTTGTGATCTTGCGTTAGTCGGCGCAGCGTCTCTGCCGTGTACTCGCTGAGGGTGTGGTGCGGCGAGAGGACGGTGCCGTCCATGTCACAGGCGACAAAGCGAAACGGAATGTCGCTTGCAGCGGCAGCGCCACCCATCGCCGGCGCCGTGGTGGTGGCTCTAAGCAAGAGAGTGCTGAGCATGTGGCACAGGGAAGCGGAGGAGATGGGCGTGTCTGCGCCTGTAGGCTGTGGAGAGAGAGAGAGAGCGACAGGGGAGGAGGAGGGCAACGGGATGGAGGGATGCTGTCGAGCAACGTGCGCGCTTTCCTTTTGCCCAATTTTGTTGTTCGCGGTGTTCATACGCGGCTCCGTCGCTGCAGTGCGTTTGCCGTCTCACACGCACGCACATGCGCCACCGACGGAGAAACAGAGCAAAAAAAAAGCGCTGCTCTGTCGGGCGCCTGGGGAACGGCGAAAGTGCAGAGGCGGAGAGAAGTGCGTGGGAGAGCAAAACGGTGCCGAGGCGTAGCGCCTTCGCACACAACTGGGCGACAGCGCAGCACAAGTGCGGAATAGCCACTCCGTCCAGTACATCTCTCAATGCAGATCTGCCCCCCTCGCCTCTCTCCATCGCCTGCCAGTGAGTACCCCAGCTGAAATACCTCCACGAGCTTCTTTGCCACACCGTCTTTTGCCTTCCGCCAGATCATCTGCAAGTTCCTATCCTTGCCGGGGGAGGCAGCACGCAGGGGAGTGGCCCGCGCGTTTTTCATGACGCAGCCGGCGCCGGCCACCGTGAGAATCAGCGTGTCCTTAGTCGTCTGCCCCGGCACTTCCAGCAGAGGTTAGCTGTTCGAGGAGTCGTAGGCCTCCGTACACCCCTTTTCAGCTTTCCGAGGCCACGGGGCCACGCAGCCGGGGAGGGAGGGGGGCAGAAGACGTCGTTGCTGTCTTGGTAGCGAACGTCGGTGCCCTCCGCTTTGCGGTTTACGGACGAGTAGTCTTCTTGGTGGATGCATGTGGTGAAATCTTCCCAGTCCAGCGCAGCATATGCCACCTTGCGTGTGATGATCGGGGCGCATGCCCCGCGCCAGGATAGTGCCTCCCTATGGGTCGTGCACGCGCACGCCAGCGTGGTGTCGTCATGTCGCGCAGATGAAGGGAATGTAGCGCTCAGCCAGAAGTTTGTCCATGATCTTTCTGATTTCGGCAGAGACGTTGTCGTTAAACACCAGAAATGTGCCGATGCATGTCCAGCGTCGCAGTGATGGATGGCGGTGCCGTCATTCGGATCAGATCGTGCCGAGGGAGGTGATGAGGGGGAGCCCGTTAGACGTGCTCTAAGAGCGAGACAGAAAATGCATCCAGACAAAGAGAGAGACAAGCATATGTGCGGCTGCAGCCGTTCCCTGTAGTCTGTGCAATGAATCCTTTTCGTTCCGCCTCATTTGCCTCCTCGGAGGTTTTCGGAAGATGCGCCGTTGTGCGCGTACGCGTTGGCGCACCTTTGGATGGAGTGCGTGGCGATTCCGCTGTTGGCTTCTCGAGTCTGATTGTAGGATGCGTTCCTGGATGAGCGGAGGCGGTCGTTTGATTGCGGTGCGCGCGCACAGCAAGAGAAAGAGAGAGAGCGGGAGAGAGGGAGGGGAGGAGAGGCAAACAAAAGAAAGATGAGTAGAGGAGCCAGTGCAGCACCGTGGGAGGTACCACCCGGCCAGCGGGCAGTGAAATGAGCGCCGCTGAGCCGCTTTTCCGCATGCCCTTTGTTTGCTGCCCCTCGCAGAAGAGCGGGCAGTTGGCCATTGCACTAAAGGGCATCGATGACGAGCTCAACTAGGAGAGGAGGACGGGGAGGGGAGGTGACGGCAGATGGGCAGCTGCGAAGCGCAGGGCACCGTGGTCGAGTCCACACGCGCCGATGCGGTCCCTTTTTGCCTTTTCGTTGCTTGCTCCGTTGAGATCGACAGAAAACGAGTGTGTGCGGCGAAACTCGCGAATGGGCTGCAATTTACTTCAGGAGGCCCCCGCCACACTAAAAGCGGAGACCCAAACCACAAGAAAAGCGACCCCCCTCCCCCTCCCCCACCGCGAAAACAAAGAAGAGAAACTTTGCCGAGCATGTACATTGTCGCCGAAGGGCCACGTGGCGTTCCAAGAGAGCGGGAGCGGGACAAAAAAAAATGGAGACGGGGCAAACTTACAGAGGGAAGAGGCCGAGGGGAAGGAAGAGGGGGGTGGGAGGAGGACAAGGGCGAAGAACTAAGAAAAGTAGTTTCCTGCTACAGACTTTCACTTGCTAGAGACGCCGCCGTCACTCTGTGATAGGCCGGAGAGGAAACGAGGAGGAGGAAGCGGCGGGGGATTCGTGGTGGCAGAGCCGATACACGACAAGCCTGCCTACCGCTTTGGGTTCTTTTCCTTTTGGCTCGAATCGACACACACACAAAAAAAGCGCACACGGTGGCCACACTCGAGCATCATCATTGCATTTACTTCCTTTCCCACCGTGTTCTAGATGCGCTCGTGTGCTCAGAAGAAACGCCAACTCCGGCCGCCTCGCCCTGCGCACCTCTCTGCCCTGTGTGAGCGATGCGAACAGAGAATGGGGCACGGGCAAGGAGGCGAAGAAGCGAGGAATGAGAGAGAGCGAGAAGGTGCAACGATTGCCGAGGACGTCGTGCCCTGCGCGTATCCTTACAGCTCTCACGGTGTAGTTCCAACCCACATCACATCAGCGAACAACGAAAAAGGATGAGGAGGACAAACAACGCAGCAAAGGACGAAAGAAGGCGCGCGCACACACGCACACACATATGTCGCCGCAAGACGGAGGGAAGCCGCGACGAGGCGAGGCGAGGCTATACGCGGGGGAGGGGGAATGGACCCTTGACAAAACGCTCTGCACCGAGGACATGCACAAAGAAGGCGCCTGGCATGAGAAGGGCACAAGCTGGAGCAACAGTTCCAGAAAACAGACCAGAAGGAGCGCGAGGAAACACGAAAGCCGAAGCGCATCAAGGCCAACACGAGATGAAAGAAGACGAGGAAGCCAAAAGGACGGGAGTGGGTCGGCTCACGAGGGCGCAGATACATAGAAGCACGAATCGTCCCATTTCCGTTGAACACCTTTTCGCTGTCTTTGTCTTTCCCGGTGAGAACGACGGGCGCCTGAGGGAAGGGGAGAGAGCGACGGACATCGCGAAAGGAGAGCAGCGCAGCCCATGCGGAGGAGACAAGGCATGAAAGGAAGAAGAAACTGCCTGTGTGTGCGTATGGCGTGGGTGGAGGGAGGCGAACACATCGGTGCGAAGCCTTCCACCAGACACACAGGAACCAGGAGGTGACCGAAACAGATCCCACATGCAGGAGGTGGCCGTGCACATACCCACAAGGCACAGGCAGCATTCGGTGATGATAGGGAGAGGGAGGGATCTCGTCGTCAGGCACGAAGGAAACCATGCACAAGGTTCTGACCTTGGCGTACGCGTGCGTGTCCATGCCGGCGGGAGCACTGCGCAAGGGGGGAGGGGGGCAGAGGGACTGGGGAGACCTTTTCCACTCCTTTCGGCAAGGCTATGAAGCTAAAAAAGAAAACAATAAGCCTCGGCGGCCGTGTGGCAGAGGTACCTGCATCGGCGAATCGCGCATCGCCACCATCGCGTCTCTTGTGCGAATGCCATTTTACCTTCTGCATGCTTCCCTCACTTTCCTGATGCCCTTCAAAAAAGGAGTGAGGGTGGGCGTACACCGCTGAGGATCATCATTGTCACTTCTTTTCACTGCCGCTTACCTCTGCCGCATCCGCGTTGCTCGCGCTGGCGTTCTGGCTTCTGCTTGCTTTGTGGCCAGCAAGCCTCTGTGAGTCACTGCGGTGTGAGCTGTGGCGTTCACTCACCGTGGATGACGTCACGGATGCGGCGCCGTCACCGTCGCGAACAGCAGGGAGCTTGCCTCCCAGCCCGTCGGCATCGTCGTCGCGAAACACGAATGCCACTCCTGGCTTCGTCAGCGGGCCAGCTAGGGCAAAGGGCTAAGCCGCGGTAGAGGCGGCAGTTTGCTCCTCATCTGCCTCGTCGAGCAATATAGGCGGTGTGCGCGCCTTCGAGTTCCTGCGCAGCTCTTCCGCGATGCGTGTCTTCATCCTGTCCCTAATTTCTGTGCCGTCAATATTCACCACACGCAGGTGAGGCTGCTGCTGGGCGAGGCGCAAGAGTCGCCGACCGGTGCGGTCGTCGAGCTTGTTTAAGGAGAGATCAATGGTGTGCAGGGCCGCACCGATGCCGCTGCCTGCCGGGCTGCAGATGAGGGCGTCCAATAGCGCGTTCACACCTGTCATGAAGCCGGATTTGCTCCGCAGCCCTGCGTTGCACAGGTTGATGTACTCGAGCCCGGTGCAGTAGGGCAACAACACCGTGAGCGCTTGGCACGCCTTGGCCGGGATGTACGTGTCTCGCGCGACAAGCATGCGTAACTGATCGGCTGCGTCTTGGCCAGCTTCACTGGGAAGCTGCTGCAGGAGGCGGTCGAATGGCCGCCGCATGCCAAGGCTCACACAGCGGGACGTGTAGAGCGTGCGTAGGCTGTAGCGGTCTGTCAATGACCCACCGCTGCGAGAGGGGGACGGGGTGTCTTCGAAAAAAAGGTGATTCGGCTCCATCAAGAAGGTCGGCGCGGGATCCACGGGAGCGCTGGTGCTCGCACGCCCGGTCGACTTTGGGGACCTCACATGTGTCACGTCGTCGCGCGCGAGCAGTGACGCGGCTTTTCCTTGCACGTCACCGGCGCGGTGCTGCTGTGTGCTGCCGTCGCGACGAAAGTCCGTCGTTCGGATAGATGGCAGGAGCACCGTGTGGAAGAGCCAGGCTTTGTCGTGAATGCGCGGGGGTGGCGTGGTCGCAGGAGACGCTGCGCCCCTTCCCGCTGCACTCGCTCGGCGCTGAGGTGGTACAGAGGCACGCGCCTCGTCCGCCGTTGCGTGCCGATGCGACGCGGACTCGATGGAAGCAGCGTGGCTCTTGGGCGACGCCTCGGGTGCCAGGGGCGAGACGGCCTGCGCAAAAAACGACTGCTGGTGCTCCGCCATAGCACGCTGCAGCGGTGGTGAAGAGACGCGCAGAGCGGGCGTAGAGAAGGAAGATGCGACAGGAGGCGCAAAAAGAACACACAAGGGCGACAGGGCACGGCGGTGTCCTCCTGCGCTGATCGGCTACCTTCAGAAGGCGGCGCTTTCGAAGTCTACCGATCGTGTATAGAGAGAGCGATGAGGTGACAAGGGGGGGGGGTGAGGATGGACACACTTGAAGGGCGCAGCAAACGAGTCGTTGCAGTGTACAGAGCGCTTCACACATGAAGATAAGGGATGCCGGCGATCTGTGGACAGTTGGCGAGCGTGCCTTCCAAGGGTGCTGCGCTCTGCGGGTCGGCCACACGAGGCAGTGAGGATGCAAAGTCGGAGAGGAGTCGAGCGCAAGGAAAGCACGCGGTGAAGGTGGGGAAAAACATATGGAAAGGGGGAACGTCGTGCACACGCACGCCCACCGCTTTCTAAGAGTCTTCAACGCGGAAAGCCAACACAGACATGCTGTGATAAGCCACGGGTCTTCACGACTGCTTTGATTTCAAATTAGTTTGTAACGATAATGGCTTTGACGTGTGGACACATGCGCGCTTGCTACCTCGTTCTCACCACCCGCTGCCCCCCACCCCCTCTGACAAACCTCGCACACCACTGCAGCCCGACTGCGCATGTCTCGGCGAATACACACATACAAACACAGCCGACGTTCCCATTGCAAGGCAACTCCACCCAACTCTTCACGGCATATCTATACAGAGCACAACCACAGACCACCACAACTGAGCATGCGCAAGGCGAAGAAAAACAGGATATGTCATATCTGTGATAACGGCTTGTGAAGGTGGGACGAGAACACAGTGCGACCTCCGCCGTTTCTTCCTCTCTTCCACGGCAGAAAAAACGGACTCACGTGCGCAGAGTCAGGAAGCGGCATCAGCGTAGTGATACGATTAGCGCTGGGCGGGTTTGGTGGCGGGAGCAGCAGATGAGGCGGAGGGCAATGTCGACTCCCTGGTCTCTGCCTCTCGTGTTCCTGAGGCGACGCGACACAGTAGGCTCGTCTGGCCTCCCTCCACCTCCGGCGTACACCCTCCCCCTCCTCCAACCTCCCCACGCACCCGCACGGCCGCCTACGGAGATACTTTCGAGAACATGTTGTAGTGGTCCATCCACTCGTACGAGAACGTCGACCACGCTGCCACTGTGTCTTCCGCCACGCCACAGAAGAGGAGGATGGCTGACACGTTCTGCCAGAAGTACTCACGCCGCATCCAGGCTGGAATCGGCGGTGCCTCAGTGGCACCGGCCAACTTGGCGCTCTCGGCCTGCACAAACGCCGGATGCATAAAGCGGTCCGCCCAGTTGAAGCTGCCTTTTGTGTACATTGACCCGTGCGTCTCCTGATCTAGGAACAGGAAGCGCGAGAGCGCCGAGCTCTTCGGGGCGCTGTCGGTGTTCCTGTCCAGCTCCGCCTCGTGCTCGGACGCGAAAGCCCAGCAGAGGTTGCCAAGGCACATCGCCATAAAGACGTACATGCCGACTCGCACGTTGCGCTTGAACCCCTGCGCGCAGGACCAGCTGTCGTAGATGTTTACGTCGTCCACAATGGAGTGCAGGTGGTACATGCACAATACGATCCCGATGTAGTAGGGCAGGGACTGCGACGCCAGAAAGCCACTGATGAGCAGGCTCGCTCCGATGGGCGCCACCATGGCATTCAGAATGTACTTGCGGTCCCCGATCCAAATGGCAGTGCTCTTGACGCCGCATTTGAGGTCGTCGCGGCGGTCCTGGTAGGCGTAGATGGTGTCGTACAAGATGGTCCATATCACGGCGCCGCCATAGATCGGCAGACACACGGCCATGTCGACTCGCCCCAGCACCGCCGCGTAGCCGACGAAGATACCCCAGTTGAAGCACAGACCCAAGAAGAGCTGCGGGGCGTAGGTGATGCGCTTCATGAAGGGGTAAATCAACCATATCGGTGTGATGGCCACGCACGCCTGCAGGGCTGCCGGCGAGAGGTTGAGCGCGATCACGCCGGCCACGGAGAGGTGCAAGAGGAGGATCGCGGAGGCCTCTGTCATGGATATGGCGCCACAAGCGAGCGGGCGTTGCGCGGTGCGCTCGACCATGCGATCAAACTTGCGGTCCCACATATCATTTACGATGCAGCCTACGCTGCGCATGAGGTAGGCGCCGAGCAAGAACTGGACACACAAGTGAAGGGGAATGAACGGGGCGCAGAGCACCACCGGGTCGGCGCCTTCCCAGACAAGCGCCCGCGTCACTGCCAAAGAGGAGCCCCAGTAGCAAGGGATTAGAAGGAGCTGCCAGCCCACCGGCCGGCTAAAACGAACAAGGTCGCCGTAGACCTGCAGCTTACGCACGGCAAGCTGCAGGTGCTTTGGAAGCGCCTCCGCTTTGACGGTGTCATCGCCCAGCTTCCAGCTGCGCGACTCCTTGGCTGAGGTCGACCCGGTGCGGGACGAGGCTGGGTCGGCGTGGACAGCGTCGGGAAAGTGTGCCGTGGCGGCGCTGATCGAAGACGTTGTCCACGAGCGGGTTACCTTGGGCCAGAACGGGGTCCGTCGAAACATGCTGAGCGCGAGCAAAGGAGGAAAGGGGGGAGGGTGGAAGACTAGAGCAGAGGCGCGCTGTCCGGAGACCTGCGTATGAGGGAGAGGCCTGAGTGCCCAGATGGTACGACGGGCGCAAAGAGGACCGGGGTGGCAATGACCCGCGAGTGTATGTGAGTGCGCGTGGTGTCAGAGCGTAGATGATGGCGACGGAGAGGGCCAGTGCAGGGTAAACACAACAGAGAACTGTGAAGACGCACTTGAGAGCGGACGGGCAGCTCTGGCACTTGATTGCGGCGCCGCACATGCCGCCCTTTTCCTTTCCCTTCTCTTCGCGTCTACCTTAGGCGCGGGTCTCGCGGGAGGGGAGAAGGCGTGAATGCAAATGGAGATGCCAACGAGCAGCAGGATGCGAGATGCGTTAGCAAAAAGCCAGCATGGAATTCTCCACCTCTCCATCTCCCCCGATCTCTGCATATTCTGTGTGTGGATTCTTCTCAAGAATGTGAGCAGGATAGCGCATCATACGTGCACAGTGCACGTGCAGCGCACATTCCCCGTTTTCTTTTCGTGCTTTGCTCTGCCTGACTTACGCGCCGGTGACTGCATTGGGAGTCACGCACACGCACACGCACACGCACATATGCAGGCACGACGAGTACACCCGCTTTCAATAACAAAGAAGAAGAGAAAGGCGGGGGAGGAGAGCAAAGGGGAGCCGCTTTGCCACTCGCGCTGCCAACAAGACAGAAGAAGAGGACGTCTCCAACCTGCTCGATGAGCCCCCTCCCCACTCTCACATGGTTATCATGATTGCGAGGGCATCCTCTCAGATCCTCAGTCGATTAGGATCCGTCTCCTGCCGACAGAGTGCTTGCCAGTCTCCCGCTAGTGTCTCGCGTCCAGCTCAAGAGGGCTACCAGTGAGGTGGAAAGGGCGGGCGCAGCGGCAGTTTCTCACCCGTCTCTCCTCCGCACTTGCCCACACCCTGATGCAGGCCGTCCGCAGCGCTGCGAAGGGAAGCGAGCGAAAGGGCGTTGAAGCGGCAGGAGTTTCAGAGGAAGAGGTGCGGGCGTGGACGTGAAACACAATGTGGGAGGGAGGGCAAAACATCGCCGGCACCGAAACCACAACAAAGACATCAAGGCGCCTAGGCGTTAGCTTATCATGCTTTTAAACGTGAAACGGAGCAAAACAACAACAACAACAAAAAACAAAGCACACTTACGCGACAACAGCGGGGCACAACACACAAGTCGTGCAGACTTCCGTCTACGCCCACCAGCTCGCTCGTCCGCCACTTTCCGCCTTTTTCACCTCTCCCCCCTCCCCTCCCCCACTGCGCTGACGAGCAAAACGACAAAAACGATCACACCATAATTTCCGTGTTGCGCAACGGTGCTGGACAAGGCGTGGACAGCAGAGGCGGGGAGAGAAAAAGGGGGAGGGGCGTATCTTCTGCGGCGTCGCTTTTTTTTTTTGATATGTATATATCATCAGCGCCTCTGCCTAGGCCTCCTCAACGGCGGCGGCGGCGGAGAGGCGACGTCGTCGGCGTCCTTCTCACTGCAGTTGTCGTCGCTGCTATCAATGCCGTGATATGTGCATTTTTCACGTGTGCGCTTGCGAGCAGCACCCGACCCGCCGAAGAGGCTCTTCTCTTCTTCGCCGTCCTCGTCGTCATCGTCGTCGCTGTAGAGCTCGCCGCGTGCCGCCTTGAGAAGACGGCTGATGGAGCCGGTGCTCTCGGCGTCGCTGCCGTCCACGTCCTCATCGTAGTAGTCGCCGCTGCCGTCATACGCATCATCGTCCGAGTTGGCCGGGCGAGGTCCGCCGTTGGCAGTCTTTATGCCGCTCTCGTCGACAGTCGATTTGCGCGATACGCGGCCTTGCCGTTGCAGGCGTCGCAGCCGCCGCATCTTCTTGGCGCGTTCGAGGTCGTCGGCCCTGTTGGCTTGCACGCGCGTTCGCAGCTTTGCCGTGAAGTCCGCGTCGTCGGCGTCGTCGTTGCTACTGTCAGCGTCTCTGCGGTCTTGCACGCGGTGCCGCAGCACGGCATGCTTGAGCAGGCCCGAGACGGTGGTTTCATTTTCCTCGTCAGCATCGTCGTCGCTGGGAGACGAGTGTGCCGCGTTGCCTTTCGCCCCGCTTCTGCCGCCATTCCCGATGGTGTCGGCTTCTTCATCTGACTCGTCGTCGTCGTCGAAGATAATGCGCTGGTTGAGCCCCAAGTCGCGCACGCGAATGTCTGCATTTTCAATCAATTTCCGACGCTTGTTCTTAGAGAGGCCTGCGAGGCGCTCCTCCACGGTCAGGTGCAATGGGTTCGAGTCTGCGATGAGTGTGCCAGCCTTGACAGAGACAGATGCGCCGCTACCGGAGGCGTCAGCAGGCTCCTTCTTCACAAGAAAGTCGTCGTCGTCGCTGCCCGCGTTGCCCGAAGAGCCGTCGCCCCCACTCGAGTCATCACCGCGCAGCGTACCCTTCTTGTTGGCAAACCGCTGCTTCTGCTCCATGACGCGGTGCATGTCCGTTGCTTGTAGGTGCTTCTCCTTCCGTGTCAGGGTGCTGCCGGCCTTGTCAGCGCCGCCACCGCCGCGCTGCGCGATGAAGTTGACGACGTCCCATGGCAAGTTCTTGGCGCTGCGTTGCAGGTTCTGCAGCTCTGACATGTCTGGCACAACGGGCAAGCCGAGCGACTTCGCAAACGCCTCCACGTCGACGGCAGCCACCTCGAAGACATTTTTGTTGGAGGCAAAGTAGACAGAGCGCAGGTACGCGATGAAGGCCTTCTGTGCTTCGTACTTCAGACCCTGTACCACGAGCGCAACGAATATCTCCTTCGAGGAGGTGAGGAAGTCGGGCTTGATGGCGATTTCCCGCATCGGGACATGCTTGTGGTGCAGGTAGCTCAGCATCGGCGTTTCACGGGGGGTGAGGAAGAGCAGGCTCACCCCACGCGCCCCAGCACGCGCCGTGCGACCGGCACGGTGGATGTAGGTCTGCGCGCTCTCCGGGCAGTCGTACTGCACGACCCAGTGCACGAGTGGAAAATCGAGCCCACGCGAGGCGACGTCGGTGCAGAAAAGCACTGCCGACTTGCAGCGGCAGAAGGTCAGAAACACCTCCTCGCGACGGAACTGCTTCATCTTGCTGGTCAGGCACATGGAGGGGATGCGCATCTTCTTGAGGATCTTGGAGAACGCAAGGTGCATGAACTTTACCTGGTTGCAGGTGCTCACAAAGACGACGATCTTGTCGTTCGGGTGGCGCTTCAGGAACATCAGCAGCGCATCCAGCTTCTTGTGCAGCTCAACAACAACAAAATTCTGGCACAGCGTCATCGGCGTCGGAGCGGCCGTGATGGCCTGCGTGGAGACGTATCGCGGGTTCTTGAGGGACATCTGGGCGAGCATCTGCACATCAGTCGTCTGAGTAGCTGAGAAGAGGAGCGACTGCCGTTGTGGTGGCAGGTACGCGAGAATGCTGGTGATGGCCTCACGGAAGCCCATGTCAAGCAGCCGGTCCGCCTCGTCCATGCAGAAGAGCTGCATGTTGTCGAGGACAAGCTCCGCGTCATCCTGGAGGTGGTGAAGGACGCGGCCTGGGGTGCCGACGATGATGCTGATGGCGTGCAGCCGCTTGCGCTCCTCCTGCACATCGCGGCCGCCGGTGAGGAGCGCCGCCGAAAGGACGTGCTTGTAGCCTACGAGCTGCATCACCTTGAAGATCTGAAGGGCCAGCTCGCGCGTGGGACTCAGAAGCAGTGCCCCGACCCCCATGTCTGATGACCAGTGCTCGCGATAGAGTCGCTCAAGAACCGGGATTACAAAGCAGAGGGTCTTGCCAGAACCTGTCTTGGCCGCGCCAAGGACATCGAGACCGGCGAGGGCCAGGTGAAGCGTGCCTTTCTGAATGGGTGTGAGTATCGTGTAATGGCCGCGCTCCAGCCCCATCTGGGTGCGCTGCGAGATGGGCAGCTCTGTGAACTTGGAGTACTGGTGCTCCGTGGACGTGTTCGCCTCGTTCGACTCGGCGATGTCCTCCAATTCGCGACGCATATCGGCGCAGCGCAGCTGCAGCCTGTCAATCTCTTCGCGGCTTTCTTTGGAGCGCTCCTGGCGTTCCTGCCAGCGCTGCTGCTTTGCCCGGGCCTTGGCGCGGTGCATGTCCTCGGCGTCGTCGCAAGCAGCGCGCATCGTTCGTCTTCCGCTCATATGGCCTGTTTCTAGTGGCGGTTTGCGGTGATCCCTGAACGGGTTAGAGGGCGGAGGTGCGGCGGCGAGGGGTGGGGAGTGTCGCGACGCCACCACGTACAAAACAAAAAGTACCGCGAGGGGGAGGAGGGGGGGGGAAGGGCAAAAGGATGCATACGGGGCGAGTGTGACAACAAATCAATGGAGGGAGGCAGAGAGGCAGAGACCGTCGGCAGTAGGGCCGGACAAGCGACGACCAGCAAAGGGGAGTGTGCGGCAGAGTTGTCGAGGCACCGCAGAGAGGCCGCTTCCGCTCTACAGTCACGAGATGCACCATGAGTAGAATGTTGAACCTCACATTGTCCACCTCGTCGATATTGGACAAATCCCCGTCCTTCCCCCAACAACGCTGTGGTGGGCTGAAGGTGCCACAAAAATCCATTCCGATCGGGCGAAGCGTCCGACAAAGCAGAACGTCCGCTTCCGCACGCGAGGCCGGTAGCCTGGGCATGCTCGGATGTGCTCGCCTCTGCTTTCCTACCCTGTGCGTGTTCGGCTCCCTTTTTGCTTGTCCGTTCGTGACCTCGTCGCGACCCGTGTTCCATTCCCGCGGAAGAAGAGGGCAAAGGACGGCACGAGAGCACGCGAGCAGCAGTGAAACAGAGGGCGTAACCAAGAGAAACCGCGGCGGCGGCAGCGTCACGTGGCGAAAGACGACGACGGCAAAAACGCGGGTGTCGCCCGTCACCATGCTGCCAGCATAGGAACGCGAAAGTCGGGCGAGCGTACTGTACATCATCGAGCCCTCATCGAGGACACGGGAGGAGAAAAAGTGCAAACTGATTCCCATGCACACACACACACAAACACAGCGAGATCATCGTGCCCGCAACGAACACCCGCCACCGCCCTCACGCGCTTGTGCGCCACCCGCAGCCATGAAACCTACGCTACGAGCGAAGCCGTGGCGCCAAACCTCTAATAGAGTCGATAAGAAATGGCGATTAACTCCCGCTCTGCAGGATCCTTCCCCGGCGAGGCGGCCCTCTCGGCCGACTCTCGCAGGTCTTTCTTCAGCTGCGAAATCCGCGACTGGATGCTGTCCTGCCGAAACCGCGGAAGATGGACACGGATGGCATTGAGTGGCGCTTGAGTGTCTCCGTATCCCTTATCCTTGAACATCCACTTGGCTACCGTCTCGGCGAGCAGCAGGTTGTGCACAAATCCCTCGCTGCCGATGCTGCCGCACGTTGGGCAGCGGTACAAACTCGGCGCAATCGCAAGGCACTCAACGCAGGGGAGGCAGAAGGAGTGACCACAGGGCCAGAGGATCACGGGATTCTCGTAGAGCATGCCACAAACGGTGCACGTCATGGTGGTCTCGAGCAGATCGGTAATGTCGTTCAAGTCCTCGACCATGCCTTCCAGGAGGCGCAGGTGACCGCGAAAGACGCCCTCGCGGTTGCCCAGCTCCTGCAACCAGTGTAGCTGCTGGACAATGTAGTCAGTCTGGATGTTGTTTTGAATCCCAATGTTGCGGTACCGAGGGCCTCGTGCCAGTTCCTCCTCGAAGGTTTTACCCACCGTGGTGTCGCCGAGCTCGCGTAGCTGCCTCCATGGCCAGTAGCGCTGCAGCATGCTGATGCGCTGGACATACCCGCGACGAATCTGCTCCGCGTTCTCGTGGACCTGCGTCTCCAGCGTCTTGATCTCCTCCAGAAGACGCGCGCGTGTGCTCTGCAGCACTTCATTCTTGAGTGCGATCATCTGCTTCATCTGGGTTGACATGAAGATCAACCTCTTGATGGTCCGCTGCGTCGCCATGATCTCGCGCTTCAGCTCCTCCTTTTCCTGCTTGGCTCGGCGCAGCTGGAAGGGCAGTAGGGCGCCACGGCCGGCGTTCTCCATCCGCATCTGCATGCGGTCGAGCTTCTGGCCTAGGACACGGAGTGAGCGTTCGAGCTGATCCGCGAGAATCTGCAGCCGCTTCGACTGCATCAACTGCGCCGTGTCTGGAATGACGATGGCATCGGCATCGCTACTCTCGTGGTCCGTTGTTTGGTCCACATCTTCCGTGTGTTGGCGAACGTCTGCAGATCGTTCTGTATGTGTTTGTGCGCCATGCTTGCGTGTGGAAGGCGGCCTTCGCCGCAAGGCTTTGGCATTCCTGTTCATCTCCAGGGGAAGCTTCGTGGCTTTCATGAAGAAAACAGACGAAGAAGAATTTCGAGAAATCCAGCAAGTGGGCGCCTAGTTGCCGAGCATGGGCAGGTGATCTGGAGGTGCAGAGAGGCAGAAGCGTGCGAACCAGCTGTCGCCAAGACGAATCCTGGAAAGCTCCGGGTGTGTGTAGGTGAAGCCCTACAAAGTCATAGAGCACGGCTCGCAGACGCTTGCAGTTATAGTTCCTTGATACGTGCCACAACGGAGTAGATGTCAGTGCAGATCACGTAGACACACACACACACAAACTCAAGGAAGTCCTTCCAAGCGCGCAAGCGAGAACAGCGAGAGAGAGAGAGAGACTTACCGAATCACAGCTGTTAGAAAACAGTCAACGAAAGAGGACGCGTGCACGCCGCGCGGCTTGTACACTCGCTCGCATGCACGCCACGTACGCATGCGCACCTGCTGTGCAGGTCTCTTCACTTGCCCTCATTCCTCGTCTGAACCGCGTGTCTTGCACCTCGTCGGTTACACCACCTCCGCGCGGCACAGCTGCCCCTCCGCTCTCGCGACGGCCTCTGTGGCCCTCCTTTTTTTTTGTTCGGGACCTCACAAGTACTCTGTCTGTGGAGTCCAAGTGCCATCTAGTAAGCCCATTCGGCGAGACTTGAACGAGGCATTGAGCTGCTTCTGCAGGAGACCGTCGAAACACTTGCGGCAGTGCACCTGAATCTCCTGAGACGGTGCAAACTGCTGTGCATGCATTTGCTCTCGTGAGGCACTGCCGCTGTGGTGGCTGCCCATGAAGGCCATTGTGGCGCTGTGGAGCATAGAGTGCGAGTCCTGCGCATAGGCGCATTCAGGGACGCTGCTCGGTGTCTCAGCGCTAGTGTCGATTCGCACCTCACGCAGGTGCATAAAGACGCGAGGAAAGTCGCAGTCGCCGCGCCAGGGGACAATGTGCGGGTTTGCGGCTAGCCTCATGGCCGCTGCTTGTGCGGCTGGATCTCTCTTGGACCCGCTACACCCATCTTCAGCATCCCCTCGACACTTCTGTGCAGAGTCGCTACTCTCCTTCGTGGAGCTTGCCGATATGCGTGAGCTCGGCGCGGCTGGGTTAGCGCGAAGCTGCATCAGCTCCCCCATCACCAGTGGGTCACCGATGACACAGGTGCCAAGCTGCTCCCGCGCAAACCGTTCCAGCATCGGCGGCTGCGACGTTGGCGGGCTCCGAATCACGATGTGCAGTAGCGACACCGGGTGCACGCTGTAGTATCCGTTCTCTTTCACCTCGTAGTGGGCCTGGGGTACAACGGCGGATGCCTTTTCAGCGTCTGCACCAACGCCGCTGCTGGACAGAGGTACAGAGGCGCCAGGGAAGAGCTGCGCCACGTCGATGACAGTGTGATTGCCAGTGCCGTGTACCGGGAGATGCCCACCAACGAGTAGATCGTACTCCATCGATGTCGTCTGCAGCGACGTCGCGTAGCGGTGGGCATCGGAGACGCTGATGAGCACTGGACCCGAGGCAAAGCTGTCGAGATTGTAGAGGACGCGCACGCGCACCTCGGACGGCTTCAAGACACGCTTTAGCACCGGGTAGACGTCCTTCGACTGAAGTGCGGACTCCACGAACGACTCGACAGAGACGTTGTGGTAGTTGTCCGCTGCCTCAACGCGGCGCATGGGGCAGAATGGGGGCTTGTACACCCCGAAAACGTGCCACCGCGTGAGCTGCTCTTCTGTCGAAAGTAGTTGCAAAGATTTGGGGTTGATGAGGAACTGGTTGCGCAGGAATCGTGTTTGGATCGCCTCGGCTGGAAGCGATGATGCTGCCGCGGCCAACTGCGCCGCGTGGCGGTCGAGCGTCTTCCTGCTGTTCTGCTTTAGCACATCCACAAGTCGCCGAGTTGGGTGCCGAGACGTCATGATAGGCAGCCCACGAATCGGAGAAGGCTCTCGGGGGCTGAAGAACACGTAGAAAGAAAGGGCTTGCGCAAGGCCGCAGTACCGGTGCCTTCCACTGCGTTGAGCGCGGCGGCGACGTCCTGTGTGATGGCTCTATCAAATGAAGAGCAGGAAAGCGAGTAAGAAGAAGAGAAAGGGTGTAGGGTGTGTACAGCGCGTAGAAGACGGGAAAGAGCTCCATTACAGGGGTTGCTCGTTTTAGGCTGCCTCGACCCTGCAACACCCCTTCTTCTCCGTAAAGGATGCGCGTCTCTCTCTGTCTCTCTTCGTGTTTGATTTCCACAAAAAAGAAGAGCGATGAACACGTGCACCGTTTTCCTTTTTGTTTCACAGAAGCCGCTACGGCATCGTTGCATTACGCTTGCAAACTCGTGCCTTGCTCTCGTTTTGACATTCTGCATGTTGCGTTTTTTTTTCCCGTTCATGCTGTATACCGTGAAGACTTTTTAGCTACTGGAATATTGCACAGAGAACGTTAATCTGCCGGCTGGAAGGCGAAAGGGGGCGAAGAAAAAAGTAGAGGAGGAGGGGCACAGCCGGTGACAGACACAATATGGCGAGATCAATATGTCGCCCCCTGCTCCCTGTCGCACGCCTTCCGATTCGAGGAGTAAAGTTGCTCCTCTTAGGTGGCCGCTTCGTGTGCGAGCGAGCGAGGCACGCGCATAAACTACTTGCTTCGCTTAATATACTAGACTAGGCATGCTTTTCGCTGCTAAGCTGAGAGGATCCAATGCGATGTGTGGGCGCGTGTGCAGCGGAAGTAACTCCGTCGGAGAATGGCTGTGCAACAGAGATAAACCAAGACGCACACGCACGAATTCAGAACACCGCAAAGGTGTTGGCGCACCTCCTCCGCCCTCCGCTTTACATGCGGCGCGCACAAGACGCCCTTATACGTTGCTTGTAGCGCCCAAGGAGCAACAAAGGCAGCCGGGCTTGCAGAGACCGACTGGATGGGCCGAGACCTGCTTTCCTGTGGTTGTTGCTGCAGGTTTACCACACTTTCAACATACGGAGGGGCACTGCGGGTCACCTCGGTGGTGCCCTTCACCTCTCTTCAAACTAAAACAAGCAAAAGAGGGTTTTTTAGTGCTTTACAATTTTCCCATGACACGCCTCATGCTTTCCTTTTATGTGTTGTCAGCGTGCGCGCGTGTTGCGTGTGTGGGCCTCGACATCATCGTACGTGTTGCGATGAAGAGGACCATGCCACAACAACCGATGCAGAAAAAAAAATAAGAAAAAAAAGAAAAACAGAAAAGTGAAAACAAGCAACGTGGAAACCAAAGGACCCACATTGACGCGAGAAGGTGCACATGAGCCCCACCACGAAAAAAACAGCAGCACCCCTGGCCTCGCGCCGCCCCGCAAAAAAAAAGGAAAGCTTTAACTGAAGTACAACACACACAGGTGTTTGAAATCACACACAAATAAAAAACTTACGAGCCAAAAAAAGAGGAGACGTATCAGCGGGGGCGGGGGTGGAGGGGGTGAGGTGCACAAGGAAGGCGTATTCGTCCCCGCCCCTCCTTTTTTTCTATATACAGAAAATATGTTATGTCGTTTCCGGTCGTTCGAACGCGCAGTGCGACGAACAAGAAAACGTTTTCTTTTTTTTTGGGGGGGGGGTGAAAGCGGGTGAGGGCCTGTGAGATGCGATGTGGCGGGTGATGCATAGTTTCGCGACAGACACCGAAGAGAACGGAAGGCACGCACGAGGAGGAGGGGACGCTAGAGTATGTATGTGTGTGTGTGGATAGTGGAGGGGGGTGTAGGGGGGGGGGGGATATCAACGGAGATCTTGTCTGGGTCTTCGGCTTGCATGCACCGTCGAGAAACTAAAACGCCCACTCTCCCATCACAGCCTCGCTCCTCCCACCCCCTACATTGCACTTGTTTTATGCATCCGCGCCACTTCGCCGTTTGCCTCCTCCTGCATCGCAGCAGCGCGCAAAACGCACGAGCAAGCAATAAAAGCCACTTGGAAACAGCATCTTCTTGCTCAAGGACGCTGGTAAGCTACATGCAGTCAAGCTCATCAGTATTCTAACACTCCTCCCACGACCTCCACGAACGCCTGGCCGGCTGCGTGTGACGGCCCGTGAAGAGGCACGGGATGAAGTGGCAGAGCGGCGGTGTGAGGGAGAAAGGGAGGGAGGGTGGGCCACCAACGAAAACGAAAACAACAAAGAGGCGACTGCGGTGAGGGAGATACAGACACACACCCATACAAACACCCATATGAGACGAGGGGAAGAGCCGGAGTGACCGCCGACAAGCATCGGCAGCTGCACCATGGAAATACGCCCCATACATACACACACATACACTCTGCGTTCGTGTGCACCACAGTGGCGTGCGCGACACACACACACACACACACGTCAGTACGACGAACATCGCCGGCGGCTGAGATCACCCGGAGACAACAAGAAGAAAAAGGACACGAGAGGAACACGCAAGCAGAGAAGCCGTCCAACAACACATAATCGCCAGCACACGCGTCTTGCATGCGTGCTTGCATGTGAGCGTCTAGCCCTCACGTACGAGATGGCGTGGCACCTGCCTTGATGCGTGCCCCCATCACCCTTATCCTCTTACGTCTTGCAGCAGCAAGTGCCCGTGTCCTCGGGCCACGGACCTGAGCCTCCTCGGCTCCCTTTGCGCAAGAGCACGTGCTTGCGTCTGTGCGCAGCGTCGTCTCAGTCTGATTAGAAGGTGAAGTTTGTTCGCTTCATCTGCTCTTGGAGCATGTTCCACGTGTTCTTCGGGTACGACTGCACGCGCCGCGAGTACGAGTTGTAGACGGTGTACAGCGGCTTCTCCTGCGAGCTGAGCCACGTCTCCAGCTTACGCTGCGCATCTGAGAAGCTTTCAGCCACAAAGTACCGCGGCTGGTACTTGGTGATGGGGAACGGCGTTTTGGACGCCATTGTGGGGTCCCACGGGACGCACTCCGGCTTGTCGCTCAGTGCGTACTCTAGCTCGCCACAGCTCGATAAAATACCAGCACCGTAGGCCTTGCGGCGGCCGCCCTCGCTGCAGAGGCCGAACTCGACGCTATACCAGTAGACCTTTGCCAGCTTGTCCAGCAGCTCATCGCTGGCGCCAAGGGAGGCGAGGCCGATCGTCTGGGTGAAGTTGGCGAAGTCGGGATCAGAGAGCAGGGGCAGGTGACCAATGATGTCATGCACCATGTCCGGCTCCGGCGTGTACAACGGCTGAGCCGCGTGGCGAATGTACTGGGTGCTGTAAAAGACGCGGAACGCCAGGGCGTTCAAGAAGTCGCGCGACGTCAGCAGCCCCGTCACCGGGCGTACCGTGAAACCGGTCGCCTCGTTCAGGAACTCGCTCACATCGCGCAGCTGTGGCGTTTGTGTGCGGCTCAGCACACCGTTTTCGAGGAGCAGCGGGAAGACGTAGTTGTACTGTTGGCACGCGTGCGTCGGGTACAGGCGGGTCAGGTGGTCGTAGACAACTGTCCACACACGGTTCTCTTCTTCTGTGTAGTTTACAATCGGGATCTGATCTCCGGTTTTGTAGTTCTTGGCAAGCCCGACAATCTCGCGGCGGCGGGCGCGGTAGACCTCGTCGTGGAAGCCGGGGTGGGGGTTTTCCGGGTCTTCTTGCAGCTCCTCGCCAGCAGCGAGCGTGCTCTGATCGAGTTCGTCGAGGTCTTTGGGCTCCGTCGGATACCACGGAATCACCCATGATCCGGCTACGACTACATTCGGAAATTTCGCGTGCAGCTCCGTCATGACCTTCTTCATGCTTTCGTCCTCAATGTAAGCGTCCACGTCGAGGAAGATGGTGCGCAGCGGCGCCTTGTTTTCGTACGCGCGAGGACGGTTGGCGACCTGGCTGATGTTGATGCTGTACGGCTTGAAGACGCTCAGCAGGTGACACAGCTCGCCAGGCTTATCAGTGGAGAGGGACACCTGCAGGGACGTGCGGCACCGCGTCTTCTTGTCGGCGCCCTTGATGTTGCTCCCGGAGGAGGCGTACTGGTCCTTCAGGGTGGCGGCGGCGGCCATGCCAGCCTCCAGCAACAAACGACTGCGCAGCAGCATGTTATTCTCGAGGCAAGACAGACAAGCAAGGGGAGAGGAAGGAAGGCTGTAGGAGCGAGGAATGCGCGTTAGGGATGCAGTGCGCGCACGAAGCAAGAGGGCACTGAGTGCCGAAATCGGGTGGGGAGGGGGGAGGAGAGTTGCTTGTGTGTTGGTCGCCGTGCTCAGCGGGGGCGGGTGTGGGGTCACATGTTTGTCCATGTGAATGTGCGTGGGACGGGGGAGCAGAGCAGAGCAGAGAAGTAGTCATGCGAAAAGCATTAGAAAGCATCAACCACGGCCAAAAGCAGGGGTTTTTAGACGCGCAAGCAGCAGAGGGGAGGACCGCGATCGAGAGACTCGCCAGAGGGCACGATTGTCACGGGGAGTATCGCGGCAACAGTGGTGGGCGGTGCCCATTGCAAAGACAAAAAGAAAACAACAGCCAGAGAACGCTTTCAATGCCGTTCCCCGCGCAATCCCCGCCACGAGGGCAGGCGACATGCAGAGGAGGGGGAGGAGGTGCGGGGGAGGGGATGCAGGCGGTGTGCGTAGAACATGAACTCCTTCTTTTGCTTTCGCTGTTTTTTTTTTTCGCGCGCATTTGTGTGCGTGTGTGCGCGCGTCAGAAGAGAAGGGAGGCGTGCGAGAGTCGCGGTGTTTCAGACGCCAAGTCTAGGCCTGGTGCTGGTTGTGGGAGGGAGGGACAGGGACACATTCTCAAGCGACGAACATGAGCAAAGAAACGGAAGCTGGCAAAACTCAACAACAACAGCGCGCGATTTACGAGCTCGCTTCACCGCCTGCATGACGTCCTCGTCCTCTCCATCGAGCACCGCCGCACGCAGAGCCGCACGCAACTCCGCGGCGGAGCGGACGTGCGTGTTGTTTACAGACAGGACTGTTGCATCCGGCATGAGCAGGCTCAGTTGTGGGGCAACGCACCAAGACGGCACCAAACGACTGATCACGTCATCATCGCCCAGCAGGTGTACCTCACCAACGAGATCGTACGTCACGGTGCTATAGGCCAAGACCATGTGGAGGTGTTCTGTCGGGGAGGACAGTGAAGAGTCGGTCGGGGCCTCCACACACACCTCACACACTTTTTTACTCTGGCCTGAACGTGCGTCCTTATTGGTCGACGCAGTTTGGCCCGTGACGGGGCTCACCGCTGAGCTCCGTGTGGACTCTGCTTCGTAGAGGCGAGATAGAAGCCGCGGCACGTCTGTCGTCGGTAGCACCATTGTGTCGTTGATCTGCTGCACCAAAGACGGGAACGGGACGGCAGCGAGGCCGGCTATGCGCTCCAGCTCCTCCAGGTATTCGCCATCAAGGCCCACGAGTTCGTTCTTTTCAAAGACGAGACCCCACGTGCTTGCGTAGGGCGATGCTGGTGAGCTGAGCGCGCGGGTAAGCGTGATAGCCTGGTACTGCGCCACGGGCACCCCGTTTCGTGTCTTTGGCGCCGCCTCAGCACCGACGCGCAGATTTAGGCTGAACAGACGGGCGATGTAGTCGCCATCTCCATCTGCATCACAGCTATCGCCGCTATAAAAACCACTTGAGCCGGCTTGATGCAGCGCACCACGTGGCGGGGCGAGGACGTCGTTGGGGTCATAGTCTTCTTCGTCGTCATCGCCAACCGTGCGCTCTGCAGAATCCTTGTGCGGTGCAGCATGCAGGTGCTGCGCGCCATGCTCATCAGTTGTGGGGGAGGATGTGGAGGCCGAATCGGTCGTCTTACGGCCCATCGCGCTGCGCTGCATCGCCATGGTGTTGTGCTGACCAATGACGGCCTGCAAGCGCGCCAGACGCGATTGAAAGTTGACACCGTGCTTCGCGTCGTACGCTCTACGCTTCTCTGGGTCCGACAGAACCGCGTAGGCCTCCGTGATGCGCTGATAGCGTTCCTGCACGTGCACTTCGTTGGCGGCGTCGTCGCGATAAGCTGCCCGGTCTGGATGCAGTTGCAGCGACAGCTTCTTGTATTGCCGCGCCAAGTCCACGGAGTTGATGGATGGGTCTACACCAAGGCACTCATAATGTGGTGGGAGGCTGGCCTTCGATTCCATTGTGTTCGGCCTCCGTTTTTCCTCTTGTTTCCGTGAAACGGTTCAGCTCGGCTGATTCACGGCAGGGCCGCGAATTCTGGCGATTCTGTGCCATGCAGACGGGAGGTAGCAAGCGTGATTGGCGCGAAGAGGAGTGATGGCGCACAGCGGACTGACGCGCGCCTTTCCTCTCCTCTTCCTCTTCTTCCCTGTCGTCCTCCAAACCCACTGTCGAGGCAACTGTGGCTGCTGCGCGTCATGCAGTGCAGCACCCAGAGAAGAGAGGAAAACAACAAAAACAAAGAGTAGCGCAGGATGTGGGGTAGGTGGGCAGGAAAAAGAAGGGAAGGAGCCCTCCAAATGGGGAGGAGATGCGAGAGAGGACCTGCCCAGACAAGAGCGGGCAGTGAGAGACGGTCTCGGACGGCACATGTTAGGGTTCATAAACATGCTTCGATCGTCTGCCGTGTACGTGCTCCTTTCGTTGCTGCCACGCGGATGCTGCAGACAGGAATCAGCAAGCACCATGTCGTGTTTCGGCACCCGATGCAACGACCATCGCCGACGCCTATCAGCATTGCAGTTGGCGAGGAGGTGGTGTCCAGTTCCGTGATGTCGCTATCTTTTTGCTTTTTTTTTCCAAGTCCTTGTCACGTGTTGATGTCGTCATCCACGAAGTGCGCTGCGCATGCGCGTATGTGGAGAGAGGGAGAAGGAAAGGGTCCAGCGTGCACACATACAAGGGAGATACATGACATGTTTGATGCGGTGCGGCCACGTCATTCGAACAACAACAAAGAGCATACATATATATATATGTATGTGTGTATACATGAGAGCGCAGGCGATGGCCACCAGGGAAAGAACACAGCAGTGGGTTAACAGAAAGGAAGAAGGAGCGACCGCAGCAGGAGAGGTGGCCACGGCGGCTACGAAAAGCACACGAAACAGCCAAACAAACAAACATTTTCAATGGGGCAGTCGAAGCAGAGAACGAGTGCTCCACAGATGGGCATCAGCACCGCCCCAAGCATTGAAATGAAAAAGAACACGGAGACAGAGAGAACGATAGCGCACTTGGGGCGCGCTTGCTTTACATCAAACACATATACGGGCGTGGAAAAGACACCGCGCTGTTTTGTGGAAGTGCAGACACTCACGAGTCACTGCCGAGACTTGGCAAGAACGCATCGAAGTCCTCCTCAATCTCTGCTGTCATCCTGAAAAAGGAGTTCACGGTGTCGGCTCGCATCTTGGCGCTGGGGCGCTTGCTCGGATCCGCCGCACGCTCCTCCCGCTGCAGCTGTGCGCGTACGGCCGCCTCCTCCGCATCGTGTGCGCGCTGAGCCGACTCCGCCAGACGCTGCACAGCCCTTCGCATGTCCGCCGCCTCCTCGCTCAATCGACAAGTTTCGCGCTTGCGTGCGTGCCTCAAAGACGCTTCGGCAGCCGCCGTTATGCGCACACGCGCATCCGGTTCCTCCACCAGCGCAACGCGGTCGCGCAATCGTTGCTCACTTTTAAACAGTGACACGTGCTGCTGACGGCCTAACCACTCCCGCGACGCCGCCGTCGCCTGCGCGGCAGAGCGGCCGGCGACCAACAGGGTCAAGGAACGCTGTCGCATTTCGAACACAAACTGGCGGTACCAGTTCATTTCTCCCACCTCGGCTGCCACCTTCTCCGCCACCGCAGCGACCACGAAGCTCTGCCGGGCCTCCTCGCACGACTTGGCGTACGCCGCAACCTGTGCTGTTTGCAGCTCTGCCGCGTGGGCCGCCTGCAGCTCGACGAAAGGCCCAGCGCACAAGGCGTTGTACGCTTCATCCCGCTGCGCGCTTATCCGTACGCGGGCTCGCCGCTCGCTCTCACTGAGGCGGACAAACGGCTCCTCGGCCATCATAGACGTCTTCAGCTCCGCGCGCTCGGCCGCCTCTGACGCCATCCGCATGGTGCGCACCTCCTCCTCTGCGGCGACGGTCGTCAGGACTTCTGTGTACAGCAGATACGAGAAGAAAGGGGAGTCGAAGGCGGCGCAGCAGCGCAGTCGACGCTGCCGCAACCGCCACATGCGCGCGCCACCGCGGTGGAGCAAGTGTGCATGCATCGGAGGCGCAGCTGCAGACTTGTCAAAGACTTCCAGCAGCGCCGTCTGCTCCGGCGTGAGTGCGGTGGAGCCAGCAGAGGAGGGTCTTGGCGTCACAACATCGGCCGGTGGCAAGTCTTCGCTGAGCGGCTGCTGCGGCTCGCATTTGCGCGACGCTGCCGCACGGAGGCAAAACTCATGATACCGTATCATCTGCCTAAACCGACGCGCCTCATCCGACACGAGTTTCTTGTAGGTGTGTAGCGCGCTGAACTCCACCTTGAAGAGGTCGTAGAGGCGATGACGCTCCGCACGGTAACGTGCCAACAGCTCCTTCTGCAATACGTCCTTGTGGCGACTGAGCACAACCGAGGCGTACCAGCAGGCGGGTTTCACTGTGGGCTCCAGCTGCACGGCTGACATGGCGAGTACCTCCAGATCGCAGCTGAGGCACATGCATGGGAAAGGGTGCTTGCACGAAAGGAACTCGCCTAGCAGCCTGCGACGCTGCTCCACCTCCTCGGTGAAGAGGCGGAGCTGGGCGGAGAGGTTTTCGTGGAGGCTGGTCCATCTTTTAAACAGAAGCGTCTTCTCGGCACCGGCCCTCTCCACCATGACCTGTGCGTCGTCAGCGGCACAGAAGGAATGGTCGGTGCTCCTCTTGTCGAGCACGGGCAGAGGTGCGCGGCGGCGGGCTGCCTCTGCTGCAGCCGCGTCGCGACGAGGTTGTGCAATCGCCTGCGAAGCGCGCCGTATGGCGCCGTAGAGGCGGTCATGCACCGCTACGTCATCGGCCATGGTCGGTGGAATGAGGAGGCGGAAGCGAATGCCGTCTTTGCCGTTCGGCAGCAGCGTCGAGTACCAACGCGTCGGAGAGGACTGCTGGGCAAGCTGGCTCAGCAGGCCGCGCTCGTACTCCTCCGCATAGAGAAGCCGCCGCATCGCTCGCAAAAGATTCTGAGATGTTGCAGACGCCGGCTGTGCCGGCCATGCCTCGGCGCCGGCTGCGGCTCGTGAGCGTCTCTCCGACCTTGCTGCTTCGATGAGAAGGGCCTGCGTGGATGTGTTGGTGGCCAGCCGAGCTTTTCCCAGAATCGCGTGTGTCTTCGCTGCCATGGGAGGCTCATCCAGCGTGTACTTTGAAGAGGAAGTAAAGGTGGCCACCCTTTGGTGCATTCGATCGCGCAGGATGTCGGCCACGCCGTGCTCTGACGGTGGCGCCACCGTAGAATGGGAGGTCTTCGCGAGCTCCTCCTCGTTGCGATCGGTGTCCCAGCAGCCAAAGAACGCGCATGTGGCGTCGTCAATGAACCAGTTGCCCAGCAATCCCAGAGGCGCGGCGCTGGCAGCACCGGAAGCAGCGGCAACATTTGGGAACGTGCCGGTGTCGACTTCCGGACCGACCGCATCCCTATAGTCCGAGGGCATGACGTCTGCATGGCCCTTGAGGCGTGCCCCTGTCGGCTTGTGAGTCAGCGACGCGCGCGGCTGCCACCGGTGACTCTCGCTCGTGTTCTGCGCGGAGAGAGAGGACACAACCTCATCAGCAGGGTCTGGGAACGACGGCACCGCCCAGTCGGCGTTGCCAGCCGCAGCAGCTGCAGCTTCCATGCGGGCTGCCTGAAAGAGGCAGCGCACCGCCAGCACATTTGGGTTTGCTCCGCTGAGCAGCGGAGGGGCGCCGTTGGCGCCGCTCCTCATTCGCCACCCGGATGCACTGGCGTCAGTTCGGCTGACGGCGGACTCCTTCGTGATCTCGGGTGACTCCACCGGTGAGGGTGGAGCGAGAAGCGGCAGCGTTGTCGGTGTTGTAGATGATGTGCGGGTTCGGAGACTGTCGAGGGCGTTCTTTTCAGCCGCGTTCAGACTATGACGCGTGTTAGTGAGGTAGTCATCACTGCTGCCAAGTCTCGGCAAGGCAGACATCCCAGTGTCAAGGTGGCTAGAGTGGCACCGGGGGCCGCCGTCAGCCACGCCCACCTCCCGCGAAGTGGTGGCACCGTTTCGAAGTCGTTGCAAGTATCGGCTGCGGCGCACGTGCCATGTATCCACGGTTGCAGCTCGCGCCCGGTCTTGCGCGTAGAGGTACGGCTCCAGCAGCGGCTTCGATTCACTCAATGGGCTGTCTGAGGTCTCTCCACCGGCTTGCAGGACAGGCCTGAACTGTGCGACACCGCGGGCGTTTCGGCGTTGCGCCCTCTCCAAGTCATCCACGGTTGTTCGTTGCCGCCAAGGGTTTGGGGGCAGGGCATTGTTGGACGCATAAGGCACGAGCGCCTTGGGTGATGAACCCGGCCCCGACATTGGTGGTACTACACCGTCGCTCTCCTCACCACTTTCACTACAGTCACCGGCTTTCCCGAACAGATAGAACGAGGATCGCAGTGTTGCCGAGGCGGCTGCTGCTGCACGCGGCCGAGCAGCGCGCTTGACCATTAGCATCTGAGGCTGCCGGGGATGGTACAGAGTGGCGCCTCTCGCGTGCGTCGGCATTGGGGGCAGCCCCCCTACAGTGTCAAACGGCATGACGGTAATATAGGAAAAAAAGCAAAAAACAGTCAGGGGGAGGCGGAAAATATTGTGTGTTTTCTTTCTGTGCGGCCTTCAGCTGTGCGCCGGTGTCTGCGCGTGTGCGTGTAGCGGAGAGTGTGATGAAGGTGGCAGTCGTCAGACGTCTACGTGCATGGACAATGCCGCGGCAAGGGAGAGCCGAGGGCGAGTGAGGAGTCGATTGTGCAGACGCACCGACCAAAAATGTGCCTCGCAGACCTCCCGCAAGAGCGAAAAACTCCATGCGCGCATCGAAGTCGTCATTCACGGTCACAGCTCTGAGGAGGAGAGAGAGGAGAGGGAGCCTCCCCCTCCCCCCAAAAAGAACCGACATGACGCCGTGCCGATGCATTTTCAAGCGAGTCTCGACGTCTTGCCTAGTAGCCGATGTTGTTGCCGTTGACAGCTGAAAAGGCGAGAGCGATTCTTATCGTTCCGCTTCTGTCTCTCCTTCATACTGGGGGCGAAGGGGGAAGAAAAGGAAAAGAGTGTGCGCCAGAACGCATCATGCACCACCCTCCCCCTTTCCTTCTTTCCCTTTATTTCCTTTCGCACGGCTGCCACGACTATCCTTCATCACCTCCCCTTCCCAGTTCGGCCCTTCCGTCTTGGTTCTGTGTGCATGTGTGTGGCTGCGTTTGCAGCCACATGAGATGCTCGACCTCGCTGACAGTGTGTGTGCGCGCGTGTGTGCCTTGTCTATGATGCGTATATGTGCCTGTGCGGGGGTACCTCACACGTAGGGAGATGCACAGATACATATACAAGCATGCGCGCACACACACCCGCACACCCACACCGGCTTAAAAAACAAAAGCATACAGACGTACAAATACACGCTGTAAGAGTCGCAGTAGTTGTGTGTGTGTGTGTGTGTTGGTGGTGGCGGTGTACTACGAGAGAAACGCATTACGCGCATGTTGCTTTTCGCGCATCTGCACCCCCAGCCCCGTCACCAGTGTAGCACGCAGCTTGTTCTACCGCTTTCCTGTGGCTACACAGTTTCTTTTCGTTGCGCATGTGCCGGAACTTCGACTGCGGTGGCAAGAAAACACCATTCTAACCACGGGGCCCATATCGGTTCCGGTCGTACGCCCCTTGTGGGGAGTGAGACCGGGCACGCGCAGAGGCTGCCACAGCGCGCTTCCGTCGCTCAATGGCTAGCCTCTCATAGTCGCGTTCCTCGCGGGACAGCCGCTCACGGTACTTGAAGACGCTCACTTCCTTGTCCAGAAGCTTCTGCTCGTCTTGGCAGTACTCCGGATCACGCTGCATGCTAATATCGTAGAGGTCCTCCTGCAGGCGAGCCTCGTGCTGCTCGGCCTGCTGCACCTCCTTGCGTGCGGCTTCGAGCCGGGCCTCCAATTCCTGCAGCTGGCGCCGCGCGTGTTTTACCTGCTTTGCGTTGTCGAGCTGCGCGGCGCGAATCGCCTCCTCACGATTTCGGTTTGTGATGCGCTGGTAGGCGATGTTTACCAGGACCGGGAAGTACGTGGCGAACTCTTGAAAGCCCACCTGACTCATGGTCGCCGTACCCACACCACCATCACCGCGTGTGGCGAAGTGGTCGAAGAGGTCCTGCAGAACCTCGACCGGGAAGGCAACGCTGGCCATGCGAAAAATGTGCTCAAACGCCTTTTCTGTGAGAGCGACGCTATCGTTGTGCTGGCTGCCGAGGCTGAAGAGGTACTCCACCCGCTCCGGTGTGGTGCGCTCCTTGTAGTAGAAGGACGACGACGGCGGTGGTGTCGGCAGTGCCGCGGCACACGTAGGCGGCGGCGCTGACGCCTGGTAAGGGTCGGCTTCGGGGGAGCTCTCGGGAGGCTGTGCTGCTGTCGCGGAGCCAGAGGCACCACCGACCCTGTAGGGACTACTTCCAGCGCTGGGACGTGCCTGGCTCGGTGAGGCAGTCCCGCCGTAGCCACCGCTGGTGGGAGCCAAAGCGGCTGCGGCGCCGTTCTCGTTCACGCGCGATGACCCGCATGGCGTGTGAAAGGGCCCAGGGGCAGCCGGGTCGTAAAAGAACTCCGACATCCTCGGCGGTGGCAGCTCCCGCTGGGTGGAGATGTCGGCCTTGGTGCTGTTCTTGCGAAACAGGTAGAGCTGGTCGTATGTTTGGAGCACGTCAATGGATGTGACATCTGCCCAGCTCTGCGAGTCGTCGTCGTAGCGCTGCAGGCGGTTGATCGTGAAGGGCTCGCACGCGCGCATGTCTGTGTATCCCATCGAGTATTTGATCGCCTCCTCCTCTCGACGGAACAGATGCTCGAGGGTAGAGCGCAGCGCTTCCATCGAGGAGGGCGGCTGCTCAAAGGGGAGCTCAACGTTCACCTTCTGCCCTCGAATATCGGTGCAGGCCATCAACGTGAAGGACATGGCTAAGGGGGAGGGATGAGGAGAAGACAGGTAGGAACGATGATACACGTGATGAGTGGTGGAGGGGCTATCTATATGTGCGCTTGGCTGTATTGGGGGTAGGAGGGGTGGGGGAGGGTTCTCGCGCAAGGCTTCGATAGAGAGAATGTAGGAGGGGGGTGCGGCGGGGGGACAACGCACCACCTGAGCATGTGCCACACAGACGCATGACTCAAACACGAACAACAACAGGTGTGCGAAAGGCGAGCGAGACAGAGAGAGGGGAAACCAAGTACATCAGGGGGCTCGACAGATCGACGAAGTGCGCCGTTTTGTTGTTCAGAGAGAGGAGCGCAGTCTGTGTCGGGCCCACAGAGTCGAGTACGACTGATCCCCGGCAAGAGTATCCCTGCTATGCGCGTGCCACCCCCCACGTACATGCACATTCCAGAGACAGTGAGTAGGGGAGGGGGGCACCGGCCGGAGAGCAGCAGGCGACACTCATCCTACAACTGTTTCGCCAATAAAAACGAGCGTAAACTTCATAGTGGACCGCGTGCACGCCCGCGCGCCCTCCTCCTCTCTTTTCACGTCCCTGGGGTCACTGAAGCATCGTAGCCGGCGAGGAATGGAGGAGAGAGAGAGAGGGTAGGCAGACATGAGCAGGGGGGCCTATCAAACATAGGCCCCCTGCACACACCACACCAGAGATGCGTGTGTCTGAGTCGCTGTGCATGCGGCATTCCTGCACTGTGCTGGATATGTCAGGGGCTGTTACGACCCACCTGCTGCACATAGATGACTTCGTATCATCTTTATTTCCTTTGCATGCGTATGTGTATGTTTATGTGTATGAGTGTGCGTGTGCGTGTGACCTTTACAAGTTCACCGAAAATCACCGAGAGACGCAAGGCGGAGATGCACGAGGGAGGCGGGAAAAAAAAATTGTTTGCTTTGCCCACCAGCCGCGACACACGCCATGCACGACGTACGGGGTGAACGAGAGAGAAGTTCAACGGAGGGTGCGCGGAAAGAAAAGGGGAAGGGGGCAGGACCGTGCACTTGGAAGAATACGGTCAAACGGAAGGTAGTGAGGCCCCACATCTCGAACAAGAACAGAAAGAAAAGTTAGAACACACACACACACACACACACGATCTTCAGACACAGATACTTCCGCCTGGGAGGCGGAAGTATCTGTGACAAGGACGCTGCAAAAGTCATCGACGCAGAAACGAAAGCGTGCACCATCCTCTCGCCTCCGGTAGTTGCACTGGTGAACACCGCTATCCGTCAATCGCCTCTTTGCTTGCCCTTGCCCTTCTTCGCCCCCCCCGTCCCTCCGCGTATCCGCCTCGCTAGGCCTCCTCATACGGAGACGGTCGCTCCCTCCGGGTGCGCCTGTACACACGATTGCTCTCTCAAGAAAAACTGTGTTGCTTCATGATGTTCTCGCCTTTCTGTACTTCTCTCTTTCCCGCTCCACCGCGGTTTCCTACAAGGTCGATGACCACACATCCTTTAGGTACCGCCCCTCCTTTTCCATCACGTTCATGTACTCGGTAGCAGCCTCGCGCGGCATCTTGCCCTCCACCTCCACAATGCGCTTGAGCTCCGCCTCCACGTCCTTGGCCATGCGCCTCGCGTCACCGCAGATGTAGACGTTCGCGCCAGATTCCAACATTTCCCATATCTCCGCCCCCCGCTCCCTCAGCCGGTGCTGGACATACACCTTGTGGGCTTGGTCGCGACTGTACGCGGTCACCAGCGCCGACAGGACCCCTTCGTGGAGTGCCTCCGTGCAGTAGTCCTCGAAGATGTGATCCTCGTCATGCCGGCGGCAGCCAAAGAAGAGGATAGACTTGCCGAGTTCAGTACCTTTCTGCTTCCAGACCCCACGGCGTGCAATGAAACCAATGAATGGCGCCACACCGGTGCCGGCGCCAATCATTACCACCGGCCGCTCCTTGTGCCGCATCGGGAGGTGGAAGTTGGACTTACGCACAAACACGGGCACCTTGTCGCCCACCTGCATCCTGGCAAGCATGTTCGTGCACAGTCCACCATCGACAATGCCGACCGTCGTCCCCACCAAGGTCGGCGTGGCAAGGAGGTCGGAGGAGATAGAGTAGTAGCGGGGCGCAATGCGCGGCATGAGCTCGAGGAAAAAGGACAGCGGCACCTTGGCAGAGTTGAACTTGCGCAGGAAGCCTAGCATGGTGCGCAGCTTACCGCATAGTTTCGCGAACTCCTTCTGTGCGTCCTGGTTCACGCGTAGAATGCGCAGCAGCTCCTCTTTCTGGACGGGGTCGGTGCAGCAATGAGCAAAGGCACGCAACGTCGATTTCTTCGGGGGCCCGGTGAGGTCGATGTACCACTTGAGCGCCGTGCGCATCGACACACGAGCTGGGAGGACGTTCTTGAGGGTCTTTTTGTCCTGCAGGGAAAAGACGCGGCCGGCCTCCTCGTCTGAGATGCCGAGGGACTGCAGGTACTGCGAGACAAGTTCGTCCGGGTTGCACGGCAGGATGCCGAGGTGATCGCCGGCTTGGTAGGAGATGATGGTGTCGCTGATGCTGAAATCGATGGCGCGGGTGCTGTGCCCCTCGGCATTGCGCAGCAGCTCTTCGTTGCGGATGATGGGCACCCACACCGGCAGGCGTTGCGTCGGCTCCAGCACGGAAGCCGTTTTGGGGAACGCGAGCGGTTCCTCGGCCTCCTCCCAGTACTTGACTCGGCACTGTGGCTCCACAGGTTCTTCCGAGTTCTCCTTGATAGTGATGTTCAGCGCACGCCCGACAGCGGGCCAGAGGTCCTTGCACCACTCATCGAACTGCTCCTCCAGCTGTCCGTTGCCCGAGTCGCCGCAGCCAAGGCCAAAGATGCGCTGCGCCCCGAGCTCCTCGAAGCGGCGATCCATGACGATACCCTCCTCGCAGAAGTACTTGTACTGACGATCACCCAGGCCGAACACCGCGTACTTGACATTCGCCAGCTCCTCCCCTGGCGAGCGGCACTCGTCCATCATCCAGTCGTGGAAGTTCTTCATTGTGTCGGTCGGCTCACCCTCGCCGTAGGTGGCGCAGATTAGAATGACCAGGCGCTCGCACTCCATGTTGTACGCCTCGTAGCAGTCGAGGTCGCACACCTTGATAGGCACGCCGAGCTTCGTACCCTCGCGGGTCAGCGTCTTGGCAAACATCTCGGCCGTGCCCGTCTGCGATCCAAACAGGACAGTGACCTCCTGCTGATCCTTCGCAACTGCGTTACTGCCGCTGGCAGCGGCGTCGCTCACGCCAGGCGCCTTCTTGCCATTGGAATTGGTGGTGGCAGACACAGCGCCATAGCGTCCGGAAGCCTGCCGGTTCAGCTGGAAGTAGAAATAGCCCGCCAGGGCGAACAGCATCGTGGCGACAATGTAGAGGAAAGACATGGCTACAGTCGAACGAGGGAGGGGGTTGGGGACTAGCCGACGAGGCCAGATATAAACGTGTGGGGAGTGTCGTCGCTGCCTCTCTCTTTCTTGCCGGCTACAAGACGCAGAGAGGCGACAGCGGTTAGCGCACAGTGCACGAGCGGCTCGGCTGTTTTGTTCTTCCGTTCGTTGCTGAGTGCGCTGTGAACGGGGTGGTGCACCTCTTCCGTCTTTCCGTCCTTCCTTTTGTTGCCTTTACGCTTACTTTTGTTTTTGCTTGCGGAGAGAGAAAGAGGGAGGGGGAGGGGGGAGGAGGAGAGAGGTGTGTGCGTGTGGACGTGTGTGCTGCTGCGCACAAGACCCGAGAGAAGTGGCTGAGAAACGACCTCTACTACAATAAGGAAAAGAAAGCCGAAACAAAAGGAGAAAGAGAGGAGGGAGGTAGAGAAGCCAAGAAAGAACGTGCGCGAGGGAGGGGAGAGAGAAGCGGGCGGCTGAGAATCACACAAGCACACACCGGAGACTACCAACGCGACTTAGCACGTAAGTGCGCACCTGGCATTCCGCTGTGTGTTGTTTACTGGTTCCCCTTTTGACCCGTTGCCTCTGAGGCGCGGCGGTGCTCTGTCTCTTGTTCTCTCTCTGCCTTTTTGTTTGAGTCTAACACGACCCCGTTCAGCTGTTTCCGTCGTTCGCCTTTTGTCCCCCTTCACAACAGTACTTGCTGAAAACTTGGGAAACGAAGGGCCCCAATGATCTGGCGCTGAACTCGACAAGAAGAAGGCGTGGAAGGGGCGAGGAAGATGAAAAAAGGAGTCAAGGACAGCAAACGAGAGACGAGAAAGAGAGAGAGAGAGACGACGCGCTGCGGCGATGATCGAGGAACCGGAACACACAGCCAGTTAGGGGGTGGGCACGCGCGAAACAAAAGCGCCAAAACGCACACGCACCTCCAACACACACACACACGCGAAATCCAAACGGAAAGGATGAGGGGATGAGCACAAGGGGAGAGGGGGAGCAGGCGCACTTCCTTTAGAGGTCAAAGATGAGGGCACCTGCGCGAAGTGACCAGGGAGGGCCCAAGAGGGGAGGGGGGCACGAGCGATGTACGGCACGTGTGGACGCGCAAGCATCAAGATCCATGTGTGGTGGTGGTAGTGGTCGTGGTAGGCAAAGGGCAACGAGGGGAGGAAAGAAGAAAGGAAATACTCGAAACAGACGGAAGCACAACTGTGATGCGCATCGCCATCTCAATAGCACGCGCGCGGATCACCATCTACGCAGCCCTTCTCTTTGCTTACAGATTAGCGCGCAATCGGCGGCGGTGGGTGGGTGGGTGAGAGGCTTAACGCAAGGCTACCTCGATTTCTTCTCTCATGCATTCCTTGAGAGCACAGTTGAGACGAAATCACCCTCTGTGAAAGTCTGTGAGCCTTCACGGAAACGACCATGACAGCGCCTCCCTTCGTCACAGTTCGGAGCTTGGCGATACGTGCGTGCTTGTGTTCAGTGAACTCTTCTTGTGGACTTGAGCTACGGCCACGCACCACTGTGCGAGCGTCATCCAAATAGAGGGAGAGAGCATAGAAGTACAGTTGGCATTCGACATGTGCCCATCACGAAACAAGCATGACGGGGGAAGGCACGCGTGCCTGTGTGGAGAAACGACGGCTGCATGCGCGCAGCCCCATACACGCGCTACAGGTGATGCTGTTGCAGAGATGACAGACTGGACTCGGGCAGGCGTAGCCGCGAGGCAGGCATGCCCTTCGCAATTCCTTTCATGTTTGCCGCATAAATCCATCCTGCGCCCTCCTGCTTGCAGGACGCCGCCGCCTCCTTCGAGGTGCCACGCGCGGTGGTGATGTAGAGCGTGGTGAGGTCGGCGTCGCCAAAACAGCAGCTCGTGCACAGTGCTACCTCCGGCAGCTTGACAACGCCCGTAATAGCAATCCGCTCAGCAACTGTGGCGCCGACATTGCGGTCCTGCAGGCGCACCACCTCGCCGATGCCCGCCAGCGCCACCCACACCGCCCCCGACGCGTCCACGCACAGCCCGTCAAGCGTGGCACCCCGCTCTCTCAGGGAACTGGGCAGCGCCCAGTACACGTACCCCGCATCCCTTGTCCTGCCTTCGTGGTGGTGGCCCCTTTCGGGACCGTCCGCAGGGGGCACAGCTTGGTACGGGTATGCACGAATCACGGCGGCAGGCGTGTCAACGTGGTACAAGACATCCCCAGCCGGGGACCACCCTATCCCGTTCGACACGGTCACGTTAGGCACCTCAACCGAAAAGCCATTACTCGTGACGGAGGGCGAGGAGGAGGACAATGCCTTTGCGGGGCTTTCGGCGACCCACCGCATCAGGGAGCCACACCCCAGGTCGCGCCTAGGAAAGCTGTCTGTGCGCTCCATGATGCCGCCGCACCAAAGAGAGTTGTCCGGCCCGACTTTGCCGTCGTTGAAGCGGTAGGCACGGCCCCCCTGTAGTTGAAAAAGCGACTGAGGAAAGCGGGCTATCTGATAGTGCGATACCGGCGTCAAGGCGCGCAGCTTGGGCGGCCGGCACGTCTGTCCCGAGATGCGCCACGGCAAAGTTGTAGAATATGAGGTGTAGTACAGCCCCTTCTGCGAGCCCCACACGGCATGGTACGGAGCGGCGCTGTGCGCCCCTGGCTTTCCCGTGCCAGAGGCATCTCCTGGAGCGGTGTGCACGATGAACCCAGGGCGGTGCCCGGGTAGCGGCAGCACGGCGACGCGGTCGAAATCACACATGCTGCCTGGCGCCGGCTGGCCAACGTACAGGGCCTCGCCAAGGATGTCGACCCACCACAGAGCTTGGTGCGCCTCGTCCCAGGTGGGGGACTCCCCAAGCTGGCATGGTGCGATGCCAGCCGGGGTGCTGACCCGGCGTGCCGTGACTTGAAAAAGGGCTGCCATCCGGCCTCAACGTGCAGCGTCTCTACAGTCAGGGCTTAAGAAAATGACCGTAGCGCGTGGAGGACGTATAACGGACACCACTGTAGTCAACACCGGGGCGGCGGAGGGTAAGGCAGGGAGGTAGGGCCCAGGCGCGTGGAGCAGAATAGATATGGATGTCGAGGGGGGGGGTGCGGGAGAGAAGTTCAGATCATCAAGCATTGCCGTCAATCCGGTTGCAGGACTCCAAGATCGAAGGAGTCACCTGCTGAGGAAGAGGGTAAGAAAAAGAGGGAGGCCGAGGAGGGCAGCTAACAGAGCAGCATGTCGTGTGTGTCGTCCAACCTGGAAAAAGTCGTTGGTGTGCGGCAGCTTCGGAGAGGCGTCATGGGAAAGCCGCCACGTCGCCACCTTGAAAGACACGCCGGAGAACAACGCCATGACGACGACGCCGGCACTATGCTTCTCTGGCAAAAATGAAGTACAGGATGGGCGTGCTTCACGCTTTTAGTTGGCATGGCCAGCTCGATGGCCTCCATGACCAGCCAAAGAAACGAAGAGGTGACACAGGGCAAGGAAAGCTCAAGCGTGACGCGAGGAGGACAGACATGTCAGCATACACGTGGCCGCCCGATGTTACGCGCGCGTAGAGTAAAACGAGTAGAAGAGGCGGCATGGGGAGGAGGGTGTGCAATGGCCGTCTCTGCCACCACCTCTACGCGTTCGGAGAACGGGTTGGCTGCCCTTTATCCTGCCTCCACGCCATACACGATCTCCCCACCACCACCAGTGTCCTCTGACCAGCTGCTTTCTTGTCCTCATCTGTGAACCTCTTCAGAAGGGAGGGGGAGGTGAAGAGAAGCCGCCGGTAAAGCATAACGGCAACAGTCTAACAAACGAAAGCTTAATCCAGACGCAACGCACATCGATCACAGGGAGCCACTGCACCACACGTCTGCCTGGTCAGCAAAGGGGTACGCACAACCACACGCACACGTCCACGGAGAACCCACGTTGAACACAGCGAAATGTGCGCCGCCCAGTGACCGGTGGTGTGGGAGAGCGGGGAGGGGGGAGAGAGGGCGCGCCAAGAAGTCTCTTGCTCGCTATACAGAGGCTGGCGCGTGCTCATACATGCGCACGTGGCTCGGGCGCCTAGTAGGGACGCCGCCTCTTCTTTGGGGGCGTTCCGTCGCTACTAGTGCTGCTGTTGATAGACAAGGAAGAGGAGATCGCACTTTCCTCCGCTTCAGAGTCATCGCTGCAGCTATCCTCGCTGTTGCTCTCGCTATCTTCTGACGATGGCGGCGACGCAATGACGTGCGCCTTCTTCGCGCGCTTCCGGTCCACTGGAGGACCGCCAGTGCGACGAATCACGCAGAACTTGCTGGGCTCCTTTAGGGAATACTGGATCATCGCCCCGTCGAGCGCCTTCTCCGCGAAGCACACGCCGTACGTGTATCCCTTCGCATCCGGCTTGCCAAACATGGCCGAGTCAGGGATCTTGATCTTTGCAAGCGAGGTGTCTTGATACGCCTTCTCCAGCAGCGCTGCCACGGCGAGGTTGTACTTGCGCCACGGCATGGGGTCACTGCCCTTACCTTCTATGTGGTTCTTCCACTCCCAAATCCCCAGCTTGTGTGGCGCAGGATCAGCACAGGCTGGTGCAGGTGCCTTCTCCGATGCGCTGCCAAACGGGGCCTGCGCAGATGGCGCGACAGCTCCAAGAGAACGCTGTGACTCCGATCGAGCTTCCTTTACCTGCGCTGCCGGTGATGAGTCCGACATGTCTTGCTGCTGCTGCTGTTGAAGCGCCACATCCAGCAGCCCACGCCACCCCGGCTTCCCACTCCCATTGGCCGCCGCCGCGCCTTCGCCGCCCCCGGTCCGTCCATTAGAGGGCCGGCTCGCTTTCCTCTCCTCGTCACTAAGCTCATCGTTATCATCGTCACCCCCGCCGAGGGCCCTGACCGACGGCACAGCGAGCATCTCCGCGGTTGTCCTTGTTGTCGCTGCCGCTGTAGCATCCTCGCGGGCGACTTCCGTTCCTTCAAAACGGACCGTCAGCGTTGGCAGAGCGAGTTCCTCGGGGAAGTGCACGGTCGCCGCGTCGATCGCATGGCGATCAGGCGCCTGCGTGACCGTCAGTGGGTCACACAGAGGAACGTCGACCGTGATGATGCCGCCTGCGCTCTGGTGCGCTGTGGCCTCCTTCGCGGCGGCCGTTGCACTAAACCTCACTGGCGCGCGCTGCCACAAGGACGGAGCGCTCTCGTCTGACTCGACGGCAGCGGCGTCATTCAACCGAGGCACGGGTGTGCAACTTGCACCCAGAAAGGAGGGGTTCTTCCCCTCTTGGATCATGTAGAGGTGAGGGGGGTGCCACACCACCGCCAGGTGCTCCCGCGACGCGTACTTGTGCGACAGCAGCTGAGCAGATGGCAGTTGCCGCCCACGTCCAACAACGTACACGTGGTCGGTCTTGTCTACCGACAGGACAAGGCGATCGGAGCGCACAATCACCCACTTGCCCACTGGCGCCGTGGCGGAAATGCTCATCTTGTACGAGATGCGCAGGCACAAGAAGGGTGCCTTCGCACGGCAAACAAAAAAAATTGCAAGAAGGGGCGTGGGCGCAGGCGTCTGTGCCCCCCCCCTTCCCTCTTCCCCCTGCGTGTGTGTCTTGGGGATGCCCGAGGGTGTGAACGTCTTTGATGACGTCCGAATGTGGCGGCTGAGAGGACGCAAAGGAAGTTGAAAGAAGCTGGCCTCGTGAAGATAGAGAGAGGGGGGAGGGAGAGGGGGCAGCAACAGGTAAAAAAGGAAATAGGGATGAAAATGCAGCAATAGTCACGGATGGCATCACTTCACTAGACCGCTTAGCATCGCACCTTGCACGACGCGACTGACACGAGAGCCACCGCAAGTGTGTCCTCTCCAGCACAGTGAGTGACGACCTGCTCTGCGCAGCGGTCCTTAGCAATCATGGAAAAAGCGTGTAAGGTTGCGGTGGCAGTGCGTCGGTAGAGGAAAGGCTGCGTCCCCTGCACATGAACCGCGCGCACCGTCAGTGAGTCCACCCTCAATAGGTTTCCGCTCACTATGAGCCTCACAGCGTCCCCGTGCAGACCATCCTCAGCCTCCCTTTTTTTCTTGCGTTTACTTTTCGTGCCAGTGTCGCTCCCAGTGTCGGGCACTCCATTCGTGGGCGTAGGCGGCGCCCTCTCGGAAAGGGAGGCAGGCCGCCTTGGAGAGAGCGATGAACGGTTCACCTTCATTCGTGTTCAGCCATCGTAGCGGAGCCCGCCGATTTCTTCTCCCGTGACGAACATGTCGGCAAGGTCTGCGGTATTGAAGTCGTCGAGGTTGTCATCAGCACCCAAGAACGCGGAGACGCAACCCCTACCAACGTTGCTTTGGAGTGCGACGGAACTGCTCAGAAGGCGTCCCTGAGCCGCGCTTGAAACAGCGGCAGATCGCACCGGGACAGCTGCGCCGCTCCCACTCACTACAGACAGCCCCGCAGACGCCTTGGAAGACGGTAAGGGTACAGCCAGCAGCGCGGGAGCAGAGAGTTGTGGGGGGAGGGCCACATTGCTTTGCGTAGTCACCGCCTCTCTGTAGAGATCAGCCAAGGGCAGGTCATCGACACCACAGGGCACTGACGGCCGGCCACCGCTAACACCGGTGCGGTTCCCGATCGAAGCTGGTAGAGTGGCACCATGAGAAGCTATGCCTGGTGCTGTCTCTCTCACTTGTCCACCTTCCCGCCCCTGTTGCTGCTGCTGCGATGCGTACACATCCACCGGGTATACCCACCCGTCCTGCTCCACCACCTGCACCCCGTGATATCTGCGAAGGCGTGCCGGCGCACCAGTGGTGGTGGTGCTGGCTACAGGGTGCTTCGTGCACCGCTCTTGCTTTCCTCGCTTCCGCCTCGGCGAGCTGCTCGACGTCGACGATGGCGGCCGAGCAGGTGACGTCGTGGAGGATGACGCAGAAGACCACACACTGCTCGCGTCGCTAAAGTAGGACGTGGCGGGCCACTGCAGTGGGGCACCAGCCGCAACAGTGTTGCCCTTACGCTGCCCACGGTCAGCGTCGTCGCTCACCCCAGTGGGCGACACTGTCGATGACAGAGTGCTAGAAGTGTCGGAGTCAGAGCCGTCCGTGTCGTTGCTGGTCGAGTTACTGTCGCTGATTTCAATCACATCCTCCGTGGCTGCGTTGCTCGCGGAGAGGTTAGCACGGCACGGTGGAGCGCAGGGCGGCCTGATCGATCCGGCACCATCCGGAGGCTGCGTTCCACCCGCTACTTTGAAGAGGCACCCTTCTCTGCCGCTTGCCATCGCACCCCTGTCGTCATCTGGCATCATACCAAGCTCCTCCATCAGGGTGCGCCATTCCCCCGACAACTGTGAAGTAGCGAGAGCCCCGGTGCGGGTCGCGTCGTCGACCAGTCCTGGGGATACCGCGGTCGACCTCCGTTTTGTTTGCTGTGGGAGAACGTGCTCAGCTGCGGAGCGCGCGCGAGCGGACGCCTGGTGCACACGCGGCACAGTAGCGTGCACCGCTGCTATTGAGTGGGCAACGCTGGCATCTGCTCTTCCGCGAGCACGTGGTGCATGCGATGTGCGCGACGCCGCCGCGGCTTGCTGCGGCGGCAACACACCACGCTGCCGCGCCGCCCCCTTGACCTTCTCCCACATTCGATGGGCGCTAGAGCCTTTGTACGTGCGGCCGTCGTAGACAAAACAGCGGCGCCCACGCGCGGTGAACCAGCGGTAGTCACACAACTGTCCGTCACTGCGCAGTGTAACCGCTGCGGAGGCCCGCGAGCCACCACTGCTCCCTCGGCCGCGACGTTGCGCACTGCCGCTGGTGCTTGGATCGCTACGACCACCGCGTGCACGTATCGAGGACGAGACAGATGCGGAGGTGGTGGCTGCCCGCGTTGGTGAGCCACGCTGCCGTGTGCGCCGCTGCGAGGGCGCGGCATGCGGGGCCGAGGCCTCGTAAAAGGCTTCTCCGTCCTCGCTGGCACCACCATGAGCATCGTCGCTTCCGTGAGTGGATGTAGTCGCGGCTACCGAGCGGCCTCCTGCGAGTGTGGCCAGCCGCAGGCCTGATTCGACGGAGGTTACCCCTTGTCGCCGAAGCTCGCTGATGCGGACGATACCTTTGCCGTAGGTCGAGAAGGTTTTGACTCTGCCGGTGGTGGTGCTCGTCTTCGAGGCCGGAATTTCGGATGCGGCATGGTGAGAAGAGGACGCGCACATGCCACGGTGAGCACCACTGGAAAGGCTGTCGCCTGAGTGCCAATGACTCGCACCTCCTCTCATGCCTCCGGCGGCGCTAGCGGGGACATGGACTACAGGGGTTGCACTTGATGTCAACGGTGGTGCCAGTCGCACAGCGAGGCGGCGACCGCTCAAAAGACCTTGGCCGACGGTGATGCCGACACCGCTACCGCTGGCGCTTTCCCGGTGGTGGGCTGGCGATGAGTTCGCTTGAGCTGAAGTCGAAGAAGGCGATGCGACGAGCGACGGCGAAGAAGCGGTACCGCTGACCCCATCACCGCCGTCGAAGTCGCCCGCCGCGCACGAGGGTGCTAGGCCGAGCTGCACATGATACTGCATGCGTGACAAGACGTCATCCACCAATAAGAACGCAGGGACGCTCCAGGGCAGCGAAGAGTGAGATAGTACGGCTGGGCAAGGACAGTAGTGCGCACCGGCAGCGGACGACGTCCAGGGTACTTGCGAATGAGAGCGACGGAGAAGGAAACTGCGGAATGAAGCTTGAGGGATGCTTATGATTGAGAAGGCGGCTCGCCACCACGTGTATATATATATATTTATGGAGAGAAGTCTGTGTAGCCCCGAGGTGTCGCAGGAGAAGACTCGAGCTCGCCCGCACGGAGGAGAAGGAGGTGGTGGTGGACGAGCAGCGCGAAGCAGGGGTATATGACCGTGTGTGTGTGTGTGTGTGGTGAACGGAAAAGGTGGCCGAGGGGCCAGGTTTGAGGTGGGATGGAAGGGGCGTCGAGGATGGTGGTTTGTGCGCCTGTGTGAAGATAACTTACCAGTGCCACTGCCCGTCAATGTGTGTTTCGTTGTTTCGCAAGGGTGTATCTATGCGTATGTATGCGTGCGTATGAGGTGCGAACCTCGCACACTAGGCAAGCGCCAACGACTGTGCACTCCTCCTTCGCGTCCGTGTGCGTGTGATCCATTGAGCGAGCGAGCAAAAGGGGACGATACAACGATAAGAAGGCCCGGCCACCACAGGAAGGGAGAGAGCGGCAGAGATACCAGCGTAAAGGCGCGGAGGGAGGCCAGTGAGCATTCGCCGGCTGCGCCGCAGGAAGCAAGATGCGAGAGCCGCTGCTGGAGGCAAGCGGGGCAGGCACTCAGCTCTGTGTGAAGTAGACACCCTTCGAAGAGGAAGGAGGCCACCAGGAGGCCAGAGATCGCGGTTCCGCGGGACATGGGAGGGGGGGAGGCTCGACGGACAGCTCACTCTCTCTCGCACGAAGTGCCTTCACACGCCTTGACGGTCTTCTCAGGCTCCCGCTCCGTAGGTGTTGTCCCCGTTCAAGTCAATACGCTTGTGTCACCTGCAGTGACATCACCACAATTATCACTTCTTTTTTTTTCGTTCAAGTCAAGAAGAAGCGCGCGTGCTCATTGTTCATTTTTGTTGTCCTCATGTTGATGTGCGTGCGCCTTACCGTCTGCACTGATTCGGCGTGAGGCGATACCTTCATCAGCATCACCATCACTACTTCTGAAGAGGGACAGAGAGTAGAAGCGCACACGGTTACTTAAGAAAAAGAAGAGAGATACAGCCTAGGGGCGGGTTTGTTCTGAGTTCTTTCGTTTTGTTGTGCACTACCTCCTTCCTGGGTATCCGTCGCTTAACGTCGTAGAAGGCGCTGGAACTCCGTGACTCACACAGGTACGACGTCGCCTTCTTTTCTTCGTCTCCTTGCCGTCTTGTGCACTTGTTCACGACGCGTTTTGAATGTGGAACCAACGCCGCTGCTGAATGAAAGACTGATCCAACCATGAAAAGGGGGAGGGGGGGCAGGAGAGGAGAGAAAAGGAGAGGAAGGGGCGAGGAGACCAGCCAAAGAAAAACGCGCGCACACACAAAGACAAACAAACAACGCACATGGACGCAGGCACACACACACACACACACAATACCGCGCAGAAACGACAAAACAACGAATTACCGTGACAAGGACTCAATCGAAAAAAAAGCGAAAGAAACGCGTGCCGCACTTTTAAAGTGAAACAGACACAGAAATGCCAAAAAAAAAATAAATAAACCGGAGAAAGAAAGCACACAGACACACACACACGGTACACAACGCAGTTGAATGATTCACATCGACGCATGATACCGGCCACACCTGCTGCGATGCTTTCTTTCTCTATTACTCTCTGCTGATGTGGCCACGGAGTGCCTCTTGCACAGCGCACAAGGCATTCGACTCTCTTGTGTGTGGATTTTGCGGCCTAACAGAACGCAGGCGAGATATAGGCACAGTCGAAGAGACAAGCCTGCACAGCAACCAGCACGAACTGACAGCAAAATAAAAAAAATAAAAAACAAACAGATAATCCATCAATGCGCACCTGTGTGCGTATGAATGAGTGTGTGAAGAAAAGGAAACCTCCCCGGCAGAGCGAAAGAAAGGAAAAAAAAAACAAGAAGGGGGAGGACAGCACATCCGTAAAGACAGAAACAAAGAGAAAGGGCACAAGAATCGCACACACACACACACAGACAGACAAACCAAAAAAAAAGCCCATCAGTATTGTTGTTGGTGGCGTACATGTGTTCAGCGTGTGCGCTTTCTGTTGCTTTGCCCCCCTCACATTATCTGGAACAGCCTTCACTTCATTTTTTTTTGCGTATGGTTGTATACGTGTGCGCGTCCGTGACGGTACGTGCGTGTGCGTCTCGGTGTGTGTGTGTGTGTGTGTGTGTCGGTGTTTGATTTCTTTTTTTCCCCCTTTTTTTTTGCCTTTTTTCCCGCCCTTTCTCTTTGACGCCCATTCAAAATACGAAAAAGAAAAAAAAACAAGAAGAAGCGCCAACAACCAACCATAAATCAATGAAGAGAGAGAGACATCACACACAAAAAAACACGTACACGTAAATACATACGCGCATGGACATGCGTAAACGTACACCGCAACGGACAAGATGAGCTCTCCTGTTTCTCCCTTGTTTTCCTCTTTTATTTTCCTCTTTTTCCCTCTTTTTTGGCTCTTGATATTTTCGTTGGTGGTTATGTATACAAACATATAGACGTGTATCCATACATATATACGCCTATGTTTGCACATATATATATATATTCATGCGTGTGCGTCCTGTCCACCCTTGTTCTGCTTTCGCGTCTTCACAGGGCGTTTAAACAAAAAAAGGCATACAGGGACGTCAGCTACGCAGGAGAACGAGACGCACCAACACAGGGACTCGGAGACATAGTGAAACGGCGTGCGTCTGACAGGCCACTGAAAGAGCAAGAGGTTCGCCGTACATGCGTGTCGATAACGGCAAGAAAAGGGCGTGGAGGAGATCGGTCCGATAGACTGGTTTCCTCGAACTTCGTCCGCTTTCCATCTCTCTATGTGTATGTGTGTGTGTGTGTGTGCGTGTTAGAGCCCAATGTTTTCCTTACAGTCGTGTCGGTCTCCTGCACCTTTTTTCCTTCTGCCTCGCAACTCGCATGACTTTTTCAATCGCAAACCTGTGAGTGAAGGGAGGAAGGGAGGAAAGGGGGGCTTTGCCGATTCCGGGTGCATCCTATTTCAGGTGTCTCTTCTTTTCGGTTTTCGAGAGTACCCACTCCTCTGCGCTTGTGTGTGTCTGTGTGTTTGTGTGTGTGTGTGTGTGTGAGTGGGCCGAACGCGGGCTGGGGGAGTATTGCGTGTATGTGTCTTACAATCACCTTTCTGGCTGTGTCGACAATATTGCCCCTTCTTCTCGGCCCCCGCACTTCAATTCTCTTGTTCCTCCTCTTCACCAGCGTCCACCAACGACAGCATCCAGCACTCCTGGGCGTGTCTCTCTCTCACTCGAATAGTTGGGCACAGGCAAAGGGTGAGGTTGAAAAACGCTTTCTAATTTATCGCGCCAGTGAACAGCATAACTGCTACTTCCGCCTCCGTCACCACCGCATCGCATCTGCTTTTTTTTCCTTCTCTCGCATAGCCGCCAATCCACCCCGCCCACCTCCACATCCGCACGCCACACAGACGATGGTGCTCGCGCATCGTACACCCTCGGCCAGTGGTTCAGAGAGAGAGCACGATCGTCCAGTGAAGCGAAAAGGGCACACGAATTTACGCGCAACTTTCAGGAAGTGGGGTGGACGGGTAGGAAGCTGACGGCCTACCAATGTGCCCGTAGTCAGGCATCTGGCGAAGTGCATCGAGAGAGAGAGAGCAACAGCAGCAAAACAGCAAAGAAAGGATGCGAGAGACGGAGGAACGGCGCACGTGCAGTGCGCTCGAAAGTGCCATCGTGAGAGATGCTCACAGGCTCACTCAAACGCCGTGGAAAGAATTCAGAGCAGACGGGGGAGGGGACAGTGGCAAGAGAAAGGACGCTGCGTAGCGCGAAGAAGCTCAGATGACGACACACACGCACACAGAAGAGGCGCACACACGCACAGAGAGTCGCGCAGCAACTCACTGAGCGCGAAAAAAAAAACAAACGAAGAAAAAAAAAGGGTGGGGTAAAACAAAAGAAGGCAGCAAGCAACAACAGAAGAAAACAGACAGGCAGAGAGAGAGAGCAGGCGAGCGCACGCGACAGGGGGCGGCACGTGTACCACGAGGGATGACGGAAACTGAACAAAGGGGATAGGGCGCACACGTTTCTCATTGACGGAAGAACGCGCACACACACGCACACACACACACGCACACACACGCACGCACAAGCACCGACATACACATATACACACATCAATGCGCAAGGCACCAAACTGAGCGCATAGGGAAAGGGAAGGGAGACGAGGAAAGCAATGACGGCACAGTGGGCTTCTCCAGGTCAGCGGGTGTGCCTTTGGATGTCTGTCTCTCTCTCCGTGTGTGTGCGTGTATGTGTGTGTGTGTGTGTACATGCTCACCAGACCGAGATGATGCCGAGTAGGAGGACGAGCAGAAGCGAGAAGGACACACACAAAACGAGCTCACACAGAACCCCATAAAGTTGACGGCGCAACGCACACGCGCGCGCGCACCCAACCGCAATGGTATAATGCGGCAAACAGAGAAGGAAAGAGGCGACGCTCAAAACAGTGAAAGAAAAAAAGGAGAGGGATGTGGTGGAGAAGCGCACATCTCGACCACGGCGGCGAAGGCGCACATACACGATTGCCAAAGAAACACAGAACCGCCATCGTTGAGTGGGCTTTTCGCTTCACCTCTCCGTATCTCGGTGCCGAGACGGCGTTTGGAGACACCCTCTGTTTTGTCGTGTAGAGTGAAAGCTGAGCATGCCATGATGTATGTGTGCCGTCGGTGTCGTGCGGTGTCGCACCCCCTTCTCTCTGCTCTTCTTGTATGCTCCGCTTTCCTGTTTTTCTTTCACGCGGCCGACTACAAGTCATCCATCGCGTCCGCCTCTTCTGCACCAGAGCCGGCGGCGCCCTGGTACACCTTTTGAATGATGGGGTTCGTCACACTCTGCAGCTTCGTGCGTGCAGCCTCGAACTCCTCACGGTCTGCATTGGGGTTTTCGTCGACAAAGTCGAGGGCATCCTTCACAGCCTCCTCGATCGCCTTCTTGTCGTCCGCGGCGAGCTTGTCACCAAGCTTGTCCTTGTCGTTGATCTGGTTGCGAAGCGAGTACGCGATGCTCTCTAGCGAGTTCTTCGCTTCGACACGTTCGCGCACCTTGCGGTCCTCATCCTCGAACTCGGCAGCCTCGCGCACCATGCGCTCGATCTCCTCCTCGCTGAGGCGGCCCTTGTCATTTGTGATGGTGATCTCCTCCCGCTTTCCAGAAGACTTGTCGCTAGCCGTCACCTGCAGGATGCTGTTCTCGTCCACATCGAAGGCGACCTCGATCTGCGGCACGCCGCGCGGCGCCGGCGGGATGCCGGAGAGGTCGAACTTGCCAAGCAAGCGATTGTCCTTCGTCATCCCGCGCTCGCCCTCGAAGACCTGGATCAGCACGCTGGGTTGGTTGTCCTGATAGGTGGAGAAGATCTGGCTCTTCTTGGTAGGAATCTGCGTGTTGCGCTCGATGAGCTTCGTCATGACTCCGCCGACGGTCTCGATGCCCAGAGACAAGGGAATCACATCGACCAGCACGACCTTGCCGCCCACCTCGCTCTCGCCCGTCAGCACGGCCGCCTGCACCGCAGCGCCGTACGCGACGGCCTCGTCGGGGTTGATGCCCTTGTTCGGCTCCTTGCCGCTGAAGAAGTCCTTGATGAGCTGCTGCACCTTCGGAATTCGGGTCGAGCCGCCGACTAGGACGATCTCGTCGATGTCACTCTTCTTCAGCTTTGCATCCTCCAGCACCTTCTGCACGGGCACCAGCGTGTTCTTGAAGAGGGCCATGTTCAGCTCCTCGAACTTGGCCCGCGTGATCTTCTCGCTGAAGTCGTAGCCCTCGACAAGGCTGTCCACCTCTACGCGCGCCTCCGGGTGGGACGACAACTGACGCTTCGCAGCCTCGCATGCCTTGCGCAGACGGGCCAGGGCCTTCTGGTCATTCGAGATGTCGACGTTCTGCTTGCGCTTGAGGCCGTCCACAAAAAACTTCATCATGTTGTTATCGAAGTCCTCACCACCGAGGTGAGTATCACCGTTCGTCGCGACCACCTCGAAGAAACCCTCGTCGATTGTCAGCAGGGACACATCGAACGTGCCGCCACCGAGGTCGAAGACCAGGATGTTCTTCTCGCCAGCCTTGTTGAGCCCGTACGCTATGGCGGCCGCTGTGGGCTCGTTGATGATGCGGACGACGTTAAGGCCGGCGATCTTACCGGAATCCTTCGTTGCCTGACGCTGTGCATCATTAAAGTACGCTGGCACCGTCACGACGGCGTTCTTCACCTTCTCGCCGAGGAAGGTCTCAGAGATCTCCTTCATCTTCTGCAGCACCATGGCGCTCACCTCCTCTGGCGTGAACCGCTTCTGCTGGCCCTTCACCGTCACTTGCACGAGCGGCTTGCCAGTCTTGTCCGCCACAATGTGGTACGAGAGCAGCTTCTTGTCATTCTGAACGGTGGGGTCGGCGTACTTGCGGCCGATGAGACGCTTGATGGCGTAGATGGTGTTCTCCGGGTTCTGCGGCAGCTGATTCTTCGCGCCATCGCCGACCAGACGCTCTGCGTCGGTGAAGGCGACCACAGACGGGGTGATGCGGTTACCCATCTCGTTCGTGACGATGTGGACCTCACCCTTCTGCCACACACCGGCGACCGAGTACGTCGTACCAAGGTCGACACCGATGCACGGCGACTCCACCTTGCCGCTGCCATCAGCGGCAGCCGCAGCCGACATCACCAGCATGGCGGACACGAGGCACACGGCCATGAGTGTTAGGTTGTCTTTCCGCGTCATCTTTTCCTGCTTCCGTTCCTTTTATGTTGTCCTTTAGAAACCACAGAAAGGCAACTGCAAAGGCTAACGGGAAGCGACGGCGAAGCGATGGGGGCGCCGAGGGAGGCGAGGCTACACAGACGCGCGCTAGTTCAAAAAGGAAATAGGCAAAGAAAAGATGCCACCGGATCCCTTCCAGACTTGGAACTCCAGAGAGAGAGCGAGTGAGCAAACACCGAAGAGCAACAGATATACGACCCTGGCAGACAACTTGTCTCGAAATTGGTGGAGAGACAGAGACAGGTGCTGGTGGTACGTAGCCTGGCTTGAGGAGGGGGGAGGGGAAGGTGTTCACGCGTCGCTTAATGGAGCACAGTATAAGCGGCCAACGCGACACGCCCTCAAACAACAACAACACAGAAAACCAAAAACAAAAGGGAAAAATCGAAGCGTCGATGCGCGAGATCGAGAGACGCTTGCACACGGATCGGAGACCAGTACGTGATATTCTGTTTGGAATCAGGCGGCGTATGGGCGAGGAAGTTCGATGAAAAAAAGGCGTGGAGGAGGAGAGAGAGCGACTTGAGAGCGGCGTGACCCTTAGATACCCTGCCGATGTCCGTGGGTGTGGAATAAGGAGAGAAGGGGGCAGGGATGTGGCGTGTGCGTGCATGTATGGGCGGGTTCGATGTCGTGTGTCGTCGTTCCCACAAAAGCCAAAAAAAAGGGGAGAGAAGAGGACCAAGAAAAAAAAAGGGCAGAGTGAAAGGCTCGCAGAGTTGGAGCAGCATCATGGGTGACGATAGAGTGACTCTGCGTCACGGCCGCCCAGCCATCTGTCGGAAGGAGTTCACGCTGAAAGAGCCTCATGCGGCACACAACTACATCGACGCCGTTCCGGCGCCGAGGCAGCATCCCATTGGGGCTCGAAAAGCTGCGGTAGCGCAGGCATTCGCCCCTCGCGACCCAGCGAGCCCAACCCTGTTTTGTCGTTACCGCGCTTTCGATGGCATGAGCAACAAAGACAAGCCCAATATATGCACATGCACGCACGCAACACGCACGCAGGCACACAGGCACACCAATGCACAAGTGCACCTACAAAAAAAAGTAGAGAGAACAGAGATCTGAGGTGCCACGCGCGCAGCAGGTACAGGCACGCGCGCGCAGAGAGAGAAAACCCAGCAGGTGCAGTGATAAGAGAAGGAGGCGACTCAAGGAAAACAATATCGAGACACTGAACAGAAGCAACACAAATATGCGAAAAAAAAAGGGAAGTGCGCTACACGGAAAACGAAAAGAGGGAGTTGCACTCGGAACGTTTTAGAAGTGACCCGGGGTAGCGTGCACGATGCGCCCCCACATCTCCACCTGCTTCGGAATCTCCAGCAACACCGCGGCTGCAAGCATTGCAGGGTTCTTCCCCTCAAACTCACTGAACGACACAAACTGCACCAAGTCGCGACGCGCTGGTCGGTTGCTGCGATCTCGAAGAACGCCACCATCTCCGTCCAGCTGCACCATCGCGCTGAAGTCGGCGCGGCCAACGCCGATGATCACAATCGACAGCGGCGCGTCGTCGGCGGCAACAATAGCGTCGATCGTATCGTGCATATCGGTGATCGTGCCGTCCGTCAGAATCAGCAGGATCGTGTACACGCCGCGCATCCGCCGCGCTCCGTCAGTGATCGTCCGGATCGTCGGCGCAAAGTTCGTCGGCCCGCTGAACTGGAGCGTGGGCAGTAGCCCGGCGTAGGTGTCCACGACCGCCTGCATGCCATTCAGGTACGCGTTCGAGGGGTTGCCGCTCAGCGGGAAGAAGTGGCTCGTGCCGTTCGTGAAGGGCGCCACCGCGCCGAACCCGTACACGGGAAACATTCGGTCGCTGTCGTACTCCTGCACAACCGTGCTCACAGCCAGCATGGCTCGGATGTAGCTATTCGGGTGGTGCGGGTTGTAGAAGTGCAGCGAGCGCGGGTCGCTTGGCGGTCCGTTCGAGCCGGTAAAGTCGATTGAGAAGGCGATGTTAAGCGCCATGCCAGCTTGCAAGTACTCGAGAAAGTCGTAGCTCCTCACGTAGTCGCACCGGGTCACCGCGATAAACCCGTGCGACTTCCGCTTCCCCTTCCTCTCCACCACCAGCTCGAATTCCTTCCCAGACGCAGCCAGCAGCTCCACACCAGTGATCACAAAACTCCCTATCGACTCGTCCTCACCGGGGTCTTGGTCGAAGCACTCGAAGTGGATGCACGGGGAGACAAAGTCGCCACCGCACAGCTCCACCAGGTCGATCGTCCGCGTCGGCCTCCACTGCGGGTTTAGCGTGTTCTTGACCACTTCGCTCTTGTAGACGGTGACCCGCTGGCCGCTGGGCAGAAGGCGGCTCAGAACGAAGTACGGGTCGGACTTGCCGAACAGGTCCATCTTCTTTAGGCTGCGGCCGCGGAAAGTCACGCCAATGGTGCCGCGCTGCGACCCGACATACGACGCAGTCAGCGTCACGGTGCTCTTGCCGCCGAGGCTGAGCGTCAGCGTGGAGCCACGCGATGACAGCAGACGCCCCAACGCGAACTCCGCAACGCCTAGCAGATCATCGGGCTTGTCCTTGTCGCTGTCCCACACCTCGACGCGCATGATCTGGCGAATTTCGAAGAAGTAGGTCACAGAAATGCACGTATGGAACTCAGGATTGAGATTATTCTTGATTACTTCGGTGCGTCCCACGCAGACTTTGCCGCCATCCGTGGTGTCGAACACAGTAACGTACGGATCGGACTTTGAGGTTGTATCCTTGTCCAACAAGTGCGAGCACTTGATGTACAGCTGTACCGTCGTGCTGATCGATTTCATCGTACTGTGGCAGGATGGAGAGCACACGGCGATGGAGGTTTTGCTGTACCTGTAAGAGGAGATCGGCGAAGCACACGGCAAGGAGGACGAGGACGAACACGAAATCCGGAAAAAAAAGTGAATTAGAGCGCACCTGCTGCGCTCCTTTGATCAGCGCGTTCGATGTCGGGTTGTGAGAGGTGGTCCACGAGTGGGATGAGAAAAGGGCTAACTCGCACACGAGAAGCAAACCAGCTGTAGTAATGGCAGAGAGCCGCACAGGTGCTGCGCCACAATGGCTTTCGATAGTGGACGACGCCGAGGTCTTTTTTTACCTTTTTTTTGCAATGTTTCGATGCGTTGTTTTATTTTGTTTTGGTTTGCTTTTTGAGAGAAACGTTGTGTGCGGGCTCTGCCGCCATGAATGGAGGCGGAAGCGTTTCACACTTGAACTCTGCACGTTTGCGTGCGCGTGGTACCGCAGGAGTGTCGATGACGGGCCGGAGCCAAGGAGAGAGGCGCGCGTGGAGAGAAACTGCAGGTACAGGTGTGTTCAAAGCAAGGAGATGAAGTTGCCGTTTTACTGCGAAGAAAAGAAAAGGCGGGGCAGCGTAAGCGATGCTCTGGTAGAGTCAACATCGGGACAAAAAAGGAGGTGGGGATCAAAGTGGCGGCGATGGTACCCCCCCCCCCAACCACCACCGCCGCCGCCGCCGCCGCACGTTTTCATTGGCAACTGGGGCGGGAAACCGAATATCCCGATTTGCCTTCAAGTCTGCCTGTTGCAGCAGCGGGAGCTCGAGCGCGTGGAGTAGCATATGCATGGATGACAGCCATGAGAGTCACGCGGCGGAGGGGGTGCCACAAACATTCTAACGGGGCGGAGGCGGATGAAGGTCCACGATGCACAGCTTCCAGCGGCGACACCCTTCACCAACACCAGGAGAGGACGATCCGCACACGATTACATCCACCCCGCTTCACAGCGTGTTTGTGTCTGGCACATGCGTGCCCCCTTCCCCAACAAAAAGAAGTGTGGGTGAGCATCAGCCCCCTTAGCCTCCCTAAGGACTCGCGCTCACCACACATTGAGGATTCGTGCACCTCCCCTCCCCCACCCCACCCCACACGCACATGTGCTCAGACATGCACACATAGTGAGCAAAGGCAGATACCGAGGAAAGAGACAGATGGCGACAGATACTTGTCGGTTTACATTGACCTCTCCTCGGCTCTCTCTAGTCCTTCTCGGCAGATGTGTCTCTGACGGCAGCACTGCCCCTGTCGCGCATGCTTTGTTACGACCCGCCACCCTTAGAAAGAGCAGCAAGCGAAGCACAGCGCCGACATGCAAGGGCACTGGCCTGCGCATCCTTCGCTTTTTTGTTTGTATGGCTACGTCGTGTGCGTCTGGTTCTCTGCACTGCCAAGGTACTTGCTCTTCACACCTTGTCACACCTAGATTGGGCGGGCGCCAGCGGGGGGGGGACAGGAAAGGAGGGGAGCATAAGCATCCACGTGAGACAGCGGTACATGGGAAGATCCGGTGAGGAAACAAAAAAGAAACATAGCAAAAAGCCGTGATCGGAAATAGCAACTCGAGTACACGCACACACGCACTCCCCCCCCCCGATACACACCAACACAGAGAGAGATACAAAAGCGAAAGGCAGACCAAGCGGGGCCGCAGCGTCTGTTTAGGAGCAACACCAGAGAGATGGAAGAATATACATGTATATGCATATAGGGCTATCGTGTGCGTGCTTGCGTGAGATCGAGGTGGAGAGGGTCTGTGAGCGCCCGCTTTCCCTTCCTTTTCCGCTGATGTGCATCTGTGCAGTTGGAGTTTGGGAGCAAGGGCGGCCATCCGCCTACGCCTCTCTGGCGTCAAGCACATAATAATAAACAACGGAAAAAAACGTGATACTGCTGTACATGATCCGTGCGTGAGCGACACCTCAGAGAGGCCGTTGAGTGACTCCGACCCCCTCCTGTGCATATGCACGACGCATCCAGCTTTGCCGCTAGATGTCTTGTGCAGACGCGCAGCGAAGGTGTAGGAAGTCTAGGTGGAGACGATGGCCACACACTTGACAATACAATATTAAGACAAACAAAAAGAGGCCTGCGAACGACCCAGATCGACAGAGCGAGGCGCAGGTGCGGGCAGGCACACACACACACACAGATGGCTACAAACGCGTGACTGGGTGGGCGATAGTTCGGGTGCCGCGCTGGGGCGGTCGGCGACGCAGGTTTGGAGTGCGAAGGAAGGTACTGTACAATTGTGTTGCGGCATACGCAGTGTTTTGGCAAAGAAAAGCGGCGAGATGGACGGCCGACCACGTCCCTTGCACACAACCACTCTCTCACGCACACACACACGTACACGTACACGAGAATCGCCGCTCAGTAGTAGCGAGACCTGCCCCACGTGACACCCTTGTCTGGAAGAGTCATCTCGTGCGGCGGCGCAGCGTCCTCGGTGTAGAAGAGACCAGTGCGCAGGTGGTAATGGCATGTCGACTCGTACGCAGGAGCCAGCCGCAACAGCGTGCTGTCCACCGCGTTCGGCGCTGTCCATGGCTCCTTGACGCCGTTGTAGGTGGAGCCGCCGCCGGTGCCCTCCAGGCCGGTCGTAGCGTGCCCTGGCTGCTGCAGACGCCGCTCCGGGTTCGAGACGTCGAATGATATGTGCTCGAGTGCCGTCGCCTCCCCGTCAAAATCTTGCGCGTCCGCATCCGTCCCCGCCACGTGGTTGGCGGTCGAGCCGGAGGTACTACCCATGCCGGCAGAGTGGCCAGATTGCGAGTCAGCCGTAGCGTCGCGTGTGGCGGCCTGGCCTGCCGCCAGAATGGTAGTACCGTAGCGCGATTTGCCAAACAGGGTCCGGCCCGGGTACGGGGTGCTGTCATCCATCACGAGGCTAGTTCCGTTTTCTGTCGGCACGCTCGACTGCGTCAGGTGCCCTCTACTCTTGAAGAAAGTGCCGGCTGGCAGCGGGTTCATCCAGTACGCGCCGGCGTAGTTGACGAAGGTATCTCGACCGCTGCCATCGTTCTCGTAGAAGAACTTGTACTTTTTGGACATGACTACGGCGGCGTTTCACGAATGTGCGGTAACGGTGTAGATAAGGGTGTCTGTGAAGCGTGGATGGGCGCTCGATCTCGGTGGTATGCCGCGCCTTTCCTGCGATGTCGAAGGACGTAAGTTGGAAAAATAAAGAGGAGGGGGGGGGGAGACTTGGCTCGCACAGAAAGCTTCCCACGTTTTCGGAAAAAAGAGAGAGCCAATAAGAGAAGGAGAAGACACAGGAAGGCCCCGTGATCAGGGGGTAGTGCATAAAGGAAGAAGCAGGAAACACTATCAGGTGCGGCGGTCGCCCCCGACCACTCCACGAGCTGTCCTAATCGCGGATCCTGTGCTGACACGCATCCGGCGCGCAGGCGTGCTTGTATCCGCCCGCGGCCCGCACAGCACCACCATCTGAGCGGTGGCGACTACCTCCTTCCCCCTCTCTTGTCGAATGTCCCAGCAGCTGCTGCCGAAGCGCATACCTACCGAGAGAGAGCGCGCGTACAGCTATGCATGCTGTCGACAGAAGAGGCGCCTGCGCCTCGTTGCGCCCCCCCCTTTGCCCGCCTCGCAGACCTGTAACGCTACCACACAATATTCTCTCTGTGATTCAGCGAGTTGCTCGTGATGGGCGGGCGACGATGGCCACCAACGAAAACACAGAAGAAAGAGAAGGGACGGAAAACGGCAGCGGCACCTTTAGTTAGGCATTCGCCTACACCTGCCTCGTTGGCTCTCTTCCGCTGCTGTCAGGAACCGTCACTCACGTGCCGAGGTTCGCTGCGTATACCGCCTGTCGTACCTCTGCAGATGTCAAGTCATTTTTTTTTTGCGGGGCCTGAGCCGGCTTTGACTTCTTTCTACGCGCCGCCTCGTTCGCCTCCAGCTTCTTGTCCAGCCGCTTCTTCGCGTCCTCATTGCCGAGGTGCCGCCGGGCCCGCCGCTGCGCCGCCGCGTCGGCGGTGGCTTGTCGCTGCGCCGCGTTTTTGCACGCATCGCCGCACCCGTGCCGCTCAGGCAGCATGTGGCTTGTGCAGTAGCGCTGTCCACAGTGCTCACACTTGGGCAGCGCCACCAAGGCCATGTTCGAGCACCCCTTGAAGACGCATGGCTCGCTCATTTTATTTTTGAAGATGCAGAGACGACAGACAAGGCGTGAACGAGGTCCGCCTTGTTAAACTAAGAAGATCCGTTCAGAGCCGGCGGGGGGGATGAGGAAAGGGGAAGCGCAATGCAATGGGGTGGCGCGGCGTCCGCAGCTTCCACGCAATCACGCTTGAGAGTGTGGTCTCTGTTTGCAGCGAACGCAAAGACTTCTAAGATGCAACTCTGTCTGCTCTGTCTTGGAGATCTGTGACGCCGCACAAGTATGCGCACACTCACAGCAGCTCTGGAAGACCGCTCGATGAGAGAGAGAGAGGCCTGATAAGAAGTCTTGAGGAATGAGGAAGAGGGGGCACAGCAGCTACACGTGTGATTCTCTGCGACTCTGCGTACCTGAGAACGTGTCCAGGCGGCACACTATCCTCAAAGAGCTCGACCTGCAGACGAGTAATACGGGGAGCGAGAGGCGGCGTGGCAGCAGTGGCACATTCGCCATACCTAGTTGACCGGTGCGTTCTGGTGCCGCCTTCTCTCGTCCCGTCTCTGTTTCGTATCTTTCTAGCAGAGTCATCCGCGTGCAGGCCGAATTTCGGCCGCCCCGTTTTGGGGGCTGTATGGCGGTGTTTGGCGTTGCGCGAACATACATGGACACAGGCACACGAGCTGGAACAGGCATATGACCTTCCATCCCATCTGATTCTGACCGTCCGCGGCTCACGTCACTCAAGACCACTATACGTGTCAGGCGGTGATAGAGGGGGCAGGCCCGAAAGCAGGTCAGCACTCGCGAGTTGGCGGCCCACCTCCACAAAAGGGCTGCGCTCCCGCATCACCTGCTCCGCCTCGGCAATCAAGGCGTCGATGAGGTCATTGGTGCTTACCGTCATCGGTGATAGTGATGCCCATAACGCAGAACGGTCATCGTGAAAGCCCATCATGTCGACCCACTCATCAGAGTCGCCATCCGTATCAGCGCGAGAAGGCTCGTGTTTGCCACTGGTACCTCTCGAGAGGTGCGCACACGCTTGACCACTTCGCATTTCTGGTGCAGTGAGAGCCGCAACGGGTGCCGGAGCCGCAGCGCCCGAGGCGCTGAGGCGGACAGAGTGCGCTGGACAGGTGCCGAGCCCCGTCGCATTGGCCTGCGGCCCGCACCGCTGGAGGGACTTTGACGCGATCGAAAGCTGGCAAGGGTCGCGGGCCTTCTCCGCAGTCGCGAGGTTGTACAGCGAGGGAAGTTGATGCCAACTCACCCGCGGTGCCGTGAAGTCGTGAAGAGCCAAACAGCGGTCGGCAAAACCAGCCTCGCTTCCTGAGGCGGCTCGCTCGGTGATGCTGCCGCCTCGGACGTTGTCCTCCGCAGCCGATATGCCGAGCCAAGACACGCCCGAAGCGTCCACGGCGGCTGCCCCACTGCCCTCCATGTCGTCTTCGTCGCTCTCCTTCACCGTGGTGGCAGGATGCAGTATTGCATTCCGTTCCACGTAGGCGTTGACCGAGCACAGCCGGATGCCCACGGAGGTGCTCCGCGCCAGGGTTTCCGTAAACTTCCGAAGTCGAAGGAGCGCTGAGTGGGTGAGATGGTTGCCTCCCAGGTACCAAGTGCATCTGCACGACTGAGGCTGGATGGGATGCCGTGGTGCAACGGGGGGAGGGCAGAAATCTGTGGAAAAGAGTGGCTCCTCGTACTTAGGCATCACAGCTCGCAGCATCTGAAGGGAGAGCGGAAGCTGCAGCAAGGCCGCGTCCGCGAGCCCACACTCCTCCAAGCCCAAGGCGAAGCTGTGCTCGCCGGCAGTGGCACTCAGGACCCTTTGGCGCGGCGCTAGGCCGCCATGCCTCTGTCCCGTGTGGTGCTCCGTGACCGCCGAGTCGGATGCACGAGAAGGTGCGTATGATACGCGCAGAGCAGCCCCAGCCATTACAGCGCCAATGAGGTCAGCTGAGTAGAACGAGTTCTCGGAGAGGTCCAGAAGCCTTAGCGATGGCAGGTATGTGCATCGCGTGAGATGGCCATTCTCGGCGCTCTCGGTGCTCTGCGGAACCCTTTCTTCACGAATGCCTGCCAGGAAGCGCGCCTCGTCGAGAAGAGTACGATGCACCTCTTCTTCAAAGACGGCTTCGAGGTCGGAAAGCTCGCGTGCTGCACTTCCCTGCTGCACCAAACCTGGAATGGCTCGATGAATGTTCGAGCTCAGCAGTCGCACCACATCCACCAGCACTGCATCCGTACAGCCAACCTCGCGTAACACAATTTCTTCGACACCAACAAACGTGTGCTGCGCAGAGCCGAGCGGGTGCCACATGCTGCGCGACACTTCACGCGTCGCTTCCAGACATAGAAGAGCGCTCAACAACTGCCGGACGCCGGCATCACCGAGGCAGGGATTGTGACTGAGGTCAATCTTGGTCACCTGCATGCCCACGGGCGGCAGCAAAACCTGTCGCGCCGGGGAGTGCGGCAGGTCACCCACCTCCCTGTGCGCCGCCTCACGAAAGCACTCGAGGAAAGCAAAGAGCAAGCCTTCAGTATACAGTGCGCGCGCATCGGCCTCGTCCGCGCCGCAGCCCTCTAAGAGAAGAGAACTTCTACGCGGTGGTGATGCTTCTCCTGACGCTGCAGGGGGTTGAATTTCACACGTCGATCGCACCATCCCCGCACCGAGGGCAATGAGAAGCTTCCGGCGGGCGGCCGAGCTGTTCTCCTCCTCGCCAACACAGCCACGCGGCACAGACGCCAACGAGTTCCAGGAGGGATCGACAGACTCTACGGTGTGCCCGTTTGCGCTGCCTGCACTGCGTGGATTTGCGAGGGAGGCGTGCAAGAGCTTCAGCACCCCGACGGCTCCTAGCGTGTTCCGCTGCAGGGAGAGTGTATGCAGAAGGCAGCGCTTGCAGGGAGAGGCGGACGCATCATCACGGTCACCAAACGGGCGCGCATCGACTCTACACCGCGCGACCTCATCCAAGTAGGAAGTCACCCACACTGCACCACGGTCTGTCAGGCCTACACCATCGAGTATCAAGGACTCCAGAAGAGGAAGAGGTGCTCGGTGTGGTGCCGACACAGCATGCCTAGAGCCTTCGTTGGACGGTGAAGTAGCGCTAGGGAAAACAATGGTAAGGAACGCTTGCACCCCGGCGTCCCCCAGAGAACAGTCGCTCAGGTTCGCGACACGAATGTTGCTCCACGGCGCCGCAGGCGCCCTCGCTAGCGCATCCGTACCCAACCATGATGCCCATTGATGCACATCCGCGGCAGTGACCTCGCTATGGCCCTCAACAGAGAAGACGACCAGCTGATGCGAGGACAGCGCTGAAACGAGCTGCACCAGCACGTCAGCCACAGGGTCGCCTTCGGTTTTCCTGCCGTCGGCACCGCCTCCTCCACCGCCAGCCATGCCAGAAAGGCTCACGCTTTCCGGAATGCGCCACCGTATCGGCTTACCCTTGGCCCACCCGTCTGCACTCAGAGCACGGAGGCACCCGCAGGCATAAAGCCGAGCCGAGTGCTCATCCGCGCCAGAGGCACCAGGAAACGGCACCAGATAAGGAGGTGGGGCGAGGTCATCCACGCCCCAGTGACGATCCGCTGTGAGGTGTCCGACGGCGCCTCTCAGCACGGCGCCCATAAGTGACGCAAGACAGGAGAGCTCGTGCGAAGTGCAAGTACAAGCGAAGAATACGGGTAAAAAAAAACGACGAGAGAGCACGAGGAATAATGAGAGGAAGGGCGCGCCACTGTGTAAAGGGTGCGCATGCGGTGTGTCCGATGGCGTAGATGGAACGCGATGGGGGCAGTTGTCGAGCAACACCACAGGCGAGGAACAAGTGCGGCACGGATATCCTGGAAGAGGGATGACCAAAATGACGGAGCGGGGGAGAGACCGGAACAGCGCGGAGTGCGATACGCGGACACGGCAAAGGTGAAAGAGAGGACTGCGCCGAAATAGAACAAAGGCCTCGCGGCAGTGGAAGGCGTTGCGATTGTGCTGCTTATGCGCCTGCCTTGCCCGCCCGAAGAAAATGAATACGCGTGCGCGCGCGCACGCGTGACTATGTTGACGTTAAGGATGCGAGGAGGTGCGCATGCGCTGCCTTCGCGCATCTCGGCGACGCAGATGGAGGCCGGCGCAAAAGATTCTAGTCAGCCACGCACACCCAAGCACAGGAAGAGGAGAGGAGAAAGGAAAGGAAGTCACAGTCGCGTCGCATGTGTGTATCTGTCTCCCCGAATCCCACTCGGGGCGCACGGGTGACAGAGCCACGGATGTCCCCAGCCCTGCGAGCTCTTCGACGTGCGCCTTTGCGGTAAGAAAGGCAACGGCACTTGAGGTAGAGCAACCGTGCAGCGCTCAAATGACACAGAACCTGCCCCGTGCAGTTCCACGTGCTGGGCACCGTTTTAGTCGAAGACATCGGCTAGAGGATGCAGCGTTCTGTGCATTATCGGGCTCTGGCAGCAGAGCTTGTCATTGAGCTGTACCATTTGAGCAGTCGATCACAGACTACCCGCTGAGCATCAGCTTATTTTTTTCTGTTTGGTTTCCGCTTCCTTGTCTTTCGTTGTCTTTCGAGAGTGGAGGGTGTGGTGGTGGTGGTGGTGTGGGTACTTCACAGCTTGATAGGGTGGCACAAAACAACGGCACACACCTAGTCACGGGAATGCTTCTATCGTTATCACCGTCCACATCGCCAAACAACGCAGTGACAAATGAAGATGAACCCCCCCCCCCAAAAAAAAAAAAATAATCACCGAAGCACCAGAACATCCCTCAAACACCTGCGTCTGGCGCGCATGGGTCACAACGTAACCCTCAGCACGCCTTCCCGTTAGCTCCACCGCAAACACGTGTGTCGATGAAGACACAAACACACACACACACACAGATGAGGGCAACGGACTGGCCGGTGCACCGGCCAGATGGGCCACGGCAACAGGTTTACGGGAAGAGAACGAAGAAACCAGCGAAAACACGAAACATCAGCCAAACCGCGCACGCGCAAAACGCGCGTCGGCAAGGCGAAGTGGAGTGTAGGTGGCGGCGAGATGGGGAGCTGCAACACAGCACATGTAGTGCAAACAACATGAGCGCATCTCAGAGCACCGACGGCCTGTAACCCATTCGCTAGCTCGGCCGGCAACTCAGATGCACGACTGCGCACACGCACGCGGACGCGCAAACGCGCGAGGACACGTGGCGAGAGAGAGTGGGAGAGGGAGCAGGTACTTTGTGCGCCGCAAGCACAGCGGCGTGGCAGCCAAAAACACAGACGTCTTCTCACTACCGTGCAACCCTTCGCTGCCACGCTACCGCGCAGACCACCCGGTACCCAACGCTGCGCATCCCTGGTGATGACGGCTCTTCGGTCTCGCCCTGCTACGTGGGGCACAACGCGCTGCCGCGTTTTCTTTTTGCGTGCGTGCCTTTCGCGCTTTACGAAGCGCTGCACAGATTGGTGTAGCGGTTCGCCTGGTTGTTCATCAGCAGCGCAATGATAAGCCCGTAGAGACCCAACGCCTCGGAAAAGATCAGCATGAGCACCATCGCCACGAAGATTTGGTCCTGCTTACCATACGCACGCGCCGCGGTGTCCCCGACGACGCCGATGGAGAGACCGGCGCCGAGGGCCGCGAGCCCAGCCGCAACACCGGCGCCGAGGTGGAGAAAGCCCGCGTAGGAGGAATAGCTGGTGTCCTCCGTGTGGATGTTATTGTTGATGATGACGGCAATAATAAGGCCGTATATGCCGAGGATACCGGCCATGACAACCGGTACGATGCCGCGCATAATCTTCTCAGGGGAAGTGAGGCCGAGGTAGGCGACGCCGACGCCAGACTTGGCCGCGCCGTAGGCAGAGCCCAGGTTGGCAAAGACGAGGGCGGCGGCCGCACCCATGGCGCCAAAGAAACCGGCACACTGCGGGTACATGACAGCTATGCAGGCATCCATGTTCGCTGGATCGACGCCGTAGGCAACGGCCGCGCCAGCCACCGCCAGCATGCAGCCAGCGCCGAGCATCTTTGTGCCGAATACAGGCATCCGAAATCTTCTCTTGGGCGTGGGAGGGGAGAGCGAAAGTGGCTTTCGACGAGGGAGACAGCACCGATGGGTCGTGAGCTGCAGCGTGTACGCGATTGCCTACAAACGAGTCCTTCAGGCGCAGCAAGCAGCCGGTTGAGCTGGATGTGTGTGTGGCCGAGATAATGTGGGGCGTAACGGACAACGACAGGAAGAAGCGGGAACACGTCTACGGCAACGAGCGAGACTGCGATGGGGCAAGAGCGGATACCCGACAACGCACAAGGCAAGGACGAAGAGAAGGCCAGGAACTTGATTGTAGGCGTGGAGACAGGTAGCGAAGACAGAGACAGGGCGCGGAGAGGGGCGCGAACACATCCCGCACTTCTCTAGGATTGAGGAGCAATACCTGAAAGACACGAGAGGTGCCGCTTGAAACGCCCACCTGCCAGCCAGGAATTGTGACGCCTTGTGCTGCACATGGGATGACCTACGCACAGACACAAAGGCACGCAGATGAGCAGCTTAATTTTCTGCGCTGCGTACCATGCGCGCACTGCTCGACATTCCCACTGTATCTTGTCGAGTAGGGGGTGGGGGTGGGGAGACTCTCGACTTGCTGGGGCCTGGATGCACATGAGAAGAGGAACACGACATGCGCAAAGGCGTGGAGTCAGCGAAGCGGACAAGGGCGGGGCCACCGCACTAGTGCCGTGAAGGAGGCTCGCCAAGGTATCAAAGAGAGAGACCGACAGCCGTGCGCGGACATGCCCGTAGAGCTTCGGCGGTGGCCGTCTCGCTTCTCCAGCTCACAAGTTTGTGTACCGCGGGGCGGCCATCTCCTGCAACGCACCGCCCTCTCCCACCAGCACACGCCCTGGTGGTGCATCAAAAAAAAAAACTTCTCGGACTCACGGTCTGGTATGATATGGTGTACGATTGTCAGCTGGGAGGTGAAGGAATGCACACACGGTTGCCGGCGCCGGTGCACTCGCTGCACACGGTCATCCACGAGCTGCAACTTTCCTCAGGTCACAATGACAGTCGGTCAACCAGGCGTACCGGGAGCGACACAGCCGCCGCTGTCGTCCATGTCGCCATCGAGCCACCTCCAAACTGGCGGAGAAGAGAGCCTCCCTCGCACAAAAAACGTCCCGACACGCAAAGCGGTTTCGCACGCGGTGCGCTCGGCAGCGTCCGTGCTGTCGGCAACAGCGCGGAACACTTTTCTGCAGCCCGCGCATGCCAGCATTGCGCTACCGGCGCCGTCTGGTGCTTGAAGAAGATGTGCCCCATTTTGTCTGTGTGGCGAAGGGAGGAAGCGCGCCTTCCGCGCCGGCTGCGGTGCATCCAGCCATCACGCCTGCTTTTTTTTTCGGAAGTGGCAGCCGCAGTCGCACTTGGGTCACCTGCGTTGCCGAGTTCTGGGAGAGGAACGTGAATTAGCCGATCAACTTTCGTATGCGATGCGCTCTCTGGCCGTGCACGTGTGGCGCCATTCTCGGGTGCGGCAGGTCGCGGAAGACGCTGTGGGAGGCGTAGAGGTTGTTCACCCGCAAGAACCGGACGACAGGGTCGACGAGGCGATCCAGCGGTTGTAGAGGCCGACGCAGATTGTTCGGTGCGTAGAGGTTTTGTGGGCTATCCGCCGGAAGTGCTCGATTCGTACTGTCGCTTCCACCATTGTTGCCATCGATGGTGTTGGCGGCTTCGCCGCCTGCGAGGTTGCCATGAGCGAGACCGTTGTCGCCGACGATGATGCCACCAATGAGTTGCTGAGTGCGAGAAACGGCCAGCGGGGGAGAGTAGCAGCAGCGGCCGCCGCATCGCCGCCGCCGTCGCGGGTGTGATGACCCTGCTGGTGAGTCACAGGGTTTCCTCTCGCACTCATGCGGCTGCACCGGTGGCGGCATCAATCTTACCAAAAAGAATGGCTAAATCTTTCTGCGCTGCACCTTGGAGGGTGCGTGTTTAGGTTCATTATACGGTATGGATACAGGAGCATCTATACGAAGCGCTCGGCCGCGCAAGTCGGGTGGCGCCGCATAGCGGTAATCATGTGATACAGAATACGGTGGCAGCGGAACAAAATCCCGCGAAAGGTGCGGGAATCCTTCGAGAACAACCGCTTGTATTGGTGTCTTGCTGCGCACGGTGGACAGAACGCCTACCAAGCCGCACCAGGGCCTATCACAACCGCAAAACACCTAGAACTCCCTCCTGCGCCTGGGAGTGCCCCGCTTCAGCAGACCGGAGGCCTCACGCGGACGATAAGGAGAAGGGCAAGGTGGGAAGACGACAAGGGGTTGGGGCGCGAGGAGTCGAAGATTGGAGGAAGAGAGGGCCTCATAAATGATCCACGGGAGAGCACCGACGTGGCGCAAAAGAAACGGGGCGGGGAAAACAAACAAAAGAACGCGAGACGCATAGACTCACTGCGCGAGACAGAGACAGAGAGGGGAGGAGGAGGGAGGAGGCATCAAACCGCTCTTTGTGGAGGAGGTGTGGCCGTCTCTTTGCCTCCGACAGCCAGCAAGATCTGCTCAGTTTTCGGGCTCCAAAACGCACACGCACACGTACGCACTCAGAAAAAAAAACGAAGTCTCCCCTCGCCGACATTCCTTCACGAATGCGTTTCTGTGCGCCTGTTTTGTGGATGCTTGCCGCTCAGCCACTCTTGGACACGTGCAGCCCACAACTGTGTGCACATGTGTTGGTGAGTGAAGCGGCTGTGCGGCTAACGAGAGCCACGAGAATGTGAAGCGGAGTGCACGAGATGCGCTGGGGCGGGCTATCGAAGTGGTTCGCCCGGAGTCATGAGGGAGAAGCGGAGCTGCGGGATGGCGGCTCAAGGTCGGCAAGGTGCCGAGATACAAAAGTATCAGGAGCGATGGTAGTCGCTGCAGGCAGCGATTCGGCGCACTAACCAGTCACAAGAGCGCAAGTTCGTCAGACGAACCCGCTTCCAGGAGGGGCTTCACGCACGCGGACAGACATTACCCCAAACGTCGTGGCGCCAAACGCCGCTCTGTCTTTTCATCGCCGCCCTCCTCCCTTCTCCCTCCCTCCTCTCTCCCTCCTCTCCCCTTCCCTTTCCGATGAGTATCGACCGCGCACCCGCAGGAGCACACAAAGAGAAAACGTTCGAGTGTTGATACTCAAAAAAAAAGAGAGGGAGAGAGAAAGGGCAGTGTCTTGTATATGCACATGCGCGCGTGTGCTTGTGTCTCTATGTGCAGACACACTCTCCTCGCCTTCTGCTCAGACGTAGGCGCTCGTGCCCTCTCCCGGGTGGCGCCCCCCGTACATCCTCGTCATACACCGATGGTGGTAAAAAACGGCCGCTCAGCACGTCATGGTCTTCGCCAACAAGCGCGAGAGGTGGTGCGTGGAGCTGGGAAAAGGTAAACAATAAAAACGAGAATCAGTGCACAAGTGGGACTGCAGCTGTCATCAAGGCATCAGCCCAGTAAACACCCCGCCTCCTCCTCTGGTGACCACCAGGAAAAGGCCACGAGCACACGCGCACCATAGCAGCGCCGCCGACCTCACAGCACAACGAGCCCTCACACACGCAGAGCATGAGGGACTCTCCGTCGCGCGCATTGCACGGTCCATCTCTTGCTCCCCGCAGCTCACACTCTCCACATGCGGAGCATAAAGCATCTCACGCAAGGTTCAGTGCCTTCTTCAGGTCCTTCTTGTTCACCTTCCCCGTCGCGTTGCGCGGGATCTCCGGCACGACAATGTACCGCGACGGGCACTTGTACGGTGCCAGCAGCTGCAGGGCAACCTTTTTCAGTTCTTCCGTCACCGCTGCAGTCTCGTGCCACGCGGCGCCCTCGCCAAACGTGATCCCGCGCGCCCTCGCCGCCTCCGGCTGCATCGCGACAACCGCCACAACGCTCTCACCCTGCACAGCGTCCGCGGCGCCAACAACAGCCATCTCGTAAAACAGGTCGTTGCGCGCAAGCAGCGTCGCCTCGATCTCCAGCGCAGAGAGCTTGTACCCGCGCGACTTGATGATGTCCACGCTCGACCGCCCCAGAATTGTATACACAGCAGACTTTCCCGCGGGCAGCCGCACGCCAACGGTGTCGCCCGTGTCGAAGAACCGCATCCCTGCCCCGTTCGTCCGCACCTCCTTCTTCGTCGCTGTCGCACTGTTCCAGTAGCGGTCGAACAGCGACTCCGACGCGATGCCCAGGCTGCCCACCTCGTCGTACTCCGCCTCCTTTGCCGACGCCTGCTCCATCGCCTCCGCCGTCTCCGGCTGGTGCACGTACGTCTTCACCGTCGGCAACGGCGAGCCTACGGTTCCGGGGTGCCGGTCGGCGATGGGGTGAAGCGGCTGACTGAGGGCCATGCCGATCTCCGTCATGCCGTAGCGCTCTAGCAGCGTGTGACCCGAGAGCTCGCAGAACTGGTTGAGCGTGGGCACAGGCAGAGGCGCGCTGCCACAGACCATGAGGCGCACAGATTCCATGCAAGCCTTTCGGAATCCGGTCTTCTCAATGGGGCTGAACTTGCGCTGCACAGCATCACTGAGCTTCACGTAGACAGTGGGCACCGCCATGAAGAGCGTGATGTCGCCCTGCTCTAGTCGATGTGCCACCCGCGCAGCGTCGTCGAAGGTGGTAACTACGCAACGCGCATTCGAGGCGAGGGCGCACAGGAGGATGTTTACAAGGCCGTGTACATGGTGCCAGGGCAAGACGTGAAGAATGCTGTCCGTATCTCTCCACTGCCACGCATCCTGCAGTACTTTCACCATGTTGGCCACGCTGGCGTGGGTATGCACGACGCCCTTCGGCTTTGCCGTCGTGCCGGAGGTGTACAGCATGAGGCAGTCATCGTACTTGGTCGGGCGCGCCGACGGCATGGCGTACCAGCGCTGGTAAACGCGATTCAGCTCATCAAGGTGCGCCGAGTCAAAGCAGAAGAGGCTCTCACCGTCTCCGTCGTTCCCCGCAGGATCAGCGCCTCCCATGGCCTCCGTTGGCGCTCGGTTCCGGCGGAGATGTTCCTGCTGCGCGATCTCCGCTTGCCGATCCAGCTCGCGAGCCTTGGCGGCGGCCTTCTCGTCGTCGAGACGCTTCACGACATCCTCGGCGCTCAGCATCGGTGAACAGGCGCTCTCCGCGGGCGGTAGCCACTCCGCCTGCAGCGTGGCGGTCCCCTTAATATCACGCTTTGCTGTGATGTCGCGAACAAGAAGAGCGGCGTCGTAGACGGTGTCGACGAGGAACGTGTTGGAGGTAACGTCGGAGTCGTTGTGCAGCCGCGGCTCCCTCGGCGCACGTCGCGGGATTTTGTCGATGCCCGCCTCAGCGCGAACGTACAGCTCCTCGTACTCGGCAGGTAACTTCTCCTTCAGCAGCTTCGTGTCGCCCACAATGCTGCGGCTGCCGCTGTGCTCGAGCACGTACATCAGCTCGTCCTTGTACCGCTGAGACACGGACATCGGTGTCACCAGCTGGTTCAGCGACCAGCTCGCCAGCAGCGACACAACATACGTGTACCCCGGGCCGCACAACACGGACGTCGTGTAGAAGCCTGTGTCCTTAATGTAGTCGCAGCTCGGTGTCCGCTCGCCTTGCGCGAACACGCTGCGCACGTGCGCCGGCTTGCTTGGCTGCAGCCAGCCCAGCGAAGTCTCGCCGCGCGCCTGCGCCACCGCCTCTTTGCGCCGAACCATCGCGCCCGCCATGGCCACTACATCGCGCTGCAGCTGCCCGTACGTGAACTGCATCTCGGGCATCCCCGGCAGCTCACATCTCAGCGCCACCTTTGACGGCTGTGCCTCAAACACCTTCTTGAGGACATGGTTGTACTCAAACAGGGTGGCGTAGGGTACTTTGGCGAGAATCGGGGATGTAANGTAGGGTACTTTGGCGAGAATCGGGGATGTAAAGGCGCGGAACATGGCGCGGGTCGTTTTTTTTTCATCAAGAGGGAGAGCAGAGAGGCGAATGCTAAGAGGGCGGGAAGTGCACGAGGCGAGGGAAGCGGGTGGTGGTTGCGTGGAATTTCAAGGCGGCAGAGATCAGACTTACTCGTGTTCACCTTTAACGTTCCTGTGGCACTCCCGAAACATGTGCGTGGCGTGGGTTGGGTGGGCGTGTCTTGAAAAAGGCAGGGAAGGTTGTGTGTATGTGTGTGTTGGGGGGGGGGGAGATGGCGGTGCAGCAAAGGTGTGTGTTGTGAGAACAAACGGTAGGAGGAGGTCTTGAGTCCGTTCGTGGCGGCGTTTGTGAGACTCTTTGAGAATTGACGCGCTCATGAAGTACTCGCTAGAGCTGCGATACGTCGGCTTCTGGCGAGACTCCTCTTACTCGCCTTTCCGGTTGGGCCTCTTTTTTCAGCCGTTGTTCTGTTGGTGGGCGTTGCGTGCCTGCTGTGATGCCATGGTTGATGAGAAGGGAGACGAAATCGCGAAGACGCGCAACACAAGGACGCCCACAGCCACGCACAGAGACGCGCAAATAAAAACGAAAAACGAGAGGGTCACTCGCAGAGAAAGGCAGCGACAGATGAAGAGACATAGACATGCACAACAGCACAGGTAAACACAAAAGAGGAACCGCCACAACGAAATGTGCCGACGAGAATGAGAGAGAGACGCCATACTTCGAAAAAAAAGCAAGCAAAATCACACACACACATGCACGTACACATGTACTTACGCATATGCGTTTGTGCGTGCGTGCGCCCTGTATGCGGAGAACAGCACGGAAGGAGAGCCATTAGAACGCAACAACAAAAGACAAAGAGAGAGAGAAACCGTTGCGTCCGTGCCCGTGAAAGACCCCCCCCCCGCACCCACCCACACACATGACCCCTCATGCCGACACGCCCGCGGTGGCGGGCTCGCCCTTTTTCTAAGGTTTCCCCTCCCCACTCCTCTTCTCTTTCCTCCTTTCCCTTCCTCCAGTCTTGCCTACCTTGGTTGCTTTTTTTTCTTTGGCTGTCTGTAGCGTCCCGAACACACCTCCCGGCGTGTTCGGCTGTTTCTCCGCCACGGCAACAAAGACGCGTCAAGAAGGGCACAAAGGCAGAAGCATACAAAAAAAAAAGAAAAGGGACGCAGATGGAGGTCCCACTCGGAAAAGAGAGGAAAAAAAACAGAAAACAAATTGAGCAACAACACACACACACACACGAAGGGCCGATGCGCGTGATAATACGCATGCAAGGGGCGTGTGCGCGCTGGGGGGCACACAACGAAAGGGAAGCAGTTGGGGAAGCCGGCGATGCGTAGACAGCATGCCTTTCACTCACAGGTTGCGCGCCACCTCACATCTTTTTCTTTGCGAAATCATGGGGCATCTCCTTCGGAGAAACACAGTTTTCTCGGCGACGTAGCCGCTCTGCCACCAACATGCCAACAACTCCGCACATGCAAACACACTTTTCCTATTCGTGCTGCACCACGAGTAACTCCGAGCCTTCCTGCCGTCAAGCCGGGCCGTGCGCCTCACGGGCTCCTCTTGCCCTTGCCTCGTCCCTCTGCCTCGCATGCGTGCTGCGCGATCAGCAGCCACACCGACCGGGCCGGATTGCGTGCCTTGATCCGAAGCGGGGCCGCGGCCCCGGGCCCTGTTTCGGGGCAGAGGCTCCGGCGGTGGAGGGGGGGAGTACTGCGGTGCTAGCAGAACAGCAGGCAGCACGCCATCCTCGCCCCCCATGGTGGTCGCTGACAGCCACCCGCCGCTGCAGCGATCCAAAGTGCGGGCGCGTGCCCGTGCGGAGCCAGGGGAGCATGGTCGCCTGTCGTCTTGCAAGCTCAGCATCCGCGCTCTTTTGATGTGGGACCGTTGCTGCCAAGAACCTCTTGTCTCAGCATGTGGCGCGGTTTCGGGGGATGGCGGCCTGGCGTCTGAGGCCGGCGACCAGATCCGCCGTCCATGCACTTAGCGTCGGCGCCTCTGGCATGGCTGGCTTTGCAGTCACGACCACCTCGTCGTTGTACACCATGTCACAATGGCCACCGACACTCTGAACGGGAGAGATGCACGCGACGGGCCACCGTCGTGTCAGGAGCATGGAGCCGCAAGCAAAAAAAAAAGGTGTAAAAACGCGGGAGAGGGTTCGGGTCGATGGGTGCGCCACGAGTGCGTGTTTGCCATACAAGCCGAACATACATAAGGAGACACACTCATGGCCCACTCACCCAGACACATACCTGTGTTCAGCCCTTGGAGAACCTCTTTGCCCTGTCGCATAACAGCTGTCCAGCGCTGGCGTTCTTCGTTCCGGTTCATACATCCGCCCCTTAGACTGGGAATGTGAATGACGACATACAAAGGAAAAGAAAAAAGTTGCAGTGACCCGTGTGTGGTGGGGAGTGAGGGCCGCGTTGTATGGTCGAGACACAAGCACTTGTGCCGACGATGCGTCCACGAATAAGCGCTGTACTTCGAGTCCGCCTTCCTTGCGTCACGCGCCTCGTGCAACGTCCTCACCTCTCCGTTGTCGTGCATCGTATGCGCCAATCCGTTTTGCGGGGAGGTCTCACTTGCCGTTAGCCGCCTTGACCTTCTCCGTTAGCGCCGGCACCACTTTGAAGAGATCATCGACAATGCCGTAGTCGGCGATTTGGAAGAAGGGCGCCTCCTCGTCCGTGTTGACCACGGCGATTACCTTCGAGTCTTTCATGCCGGCCACGTGCTGGATAGCGCCGGAGATACCGCACGCGAGGTAGAAGTTCGGCGCGACGGTCTTGCCCGTCTGGCCGACCTGCATCTCGTTTGGCACGTAGCCAGCATCCACAACAGCGCGGGTAGCGCCGACGGCTGCGTTCAGCGGGGAGGCCAGCTCCTCGAGCATCTTGAAGTTATCGCCGTTCTTCATACCTCGGCCGCCGGAGATGACGGTCGCCGCCGTCATCAGGTCAGGCTTGTCGCTGGTGGACAGCTGGTCCTCTAAAAACTTTGCCTTACCCACCTCCGGGGTCGCGGCGAGTTCCGCCACTGCGGCGCTACCACCGTCCAACTCGGCTCGCTCGAACGCCGTACCGCGCAAGGTGCAGTACTTGATCTTGTCAGACGACTTGATGGTCGTGATTGCATTGCCGGCGTACGTCTGCCGCACAAACGTGTTCTCGTCCACAATCTCCGTGACTTCGGGAATGGGCATGCAGCTCTGCCTCGCTGCCGCCCTAGGGATGACATTTTTGCCGAATGCCGAAGTCCCGGCAAATACGTGCGTGTAACCGTTCGCTCTCACCGCCACGTCGATGAGCGGAGCGTACTCCTCCGGGAGGCCGTGGCTGTATTGCTCCCCGACCGTCACCAGCACGCTCGCTACAGACTTGATCTTGGCCAGCACCTGGGCCTCAGCCTTGGCGGACGCACCGGCCACCAGGACCGCCACCGGGCCCACCTTCGCGGCCCCTGTAATGGCGGACAGCGTCGCTGGTGAGACCTTCCCACCCACCATCTCAGCAATGACGAGGGCTTTGCCCAATGACAATGCAGTCGCGCGGAGCATGCTTCGCCGAACAAAAAAAAAACGTCTTCGTTTCCGTTTCGAGATACGTGTGTCTCTGCTACGGAATAAAAAGAGGGAGAAGAGAGGGGAGAGAGGATCGCAAGTGCTGCTTGTGTTGTCGGTGTATGACGTTGGAGAGAGAAAGTCGGCCAAGGGGCGCTGCCCGCTTCAGCTGTGAGTGCGTGTGCGTGTGGAAGAAAGTGAGATAAGGGAGATGACGGGCGGCGTAGGGTTGGTGAAGTGGAATGCTCGGCCATGCAAATGTGAGCTGACAAGGCGAGAGACGCCGATGATACGATACATGGGCAAGGGAGCCACAGGATGGGGTGAAGTGGGGACAATGTACTCACCACCAACAACCTTCATGCATCCGTCAGTGCGAAACGCATATGGCTGCCGTCATGCAGTCCTTCCGGCGCCTCACAATCCGTCTCGACAGCTGAGATTGAGGGCCTTGTACACAAAGATCCATGGCGGAGAGAGCAGCATACAGCGTTCCACGCCGGCACACGGAAAGATGAGGGGCGTGCAGAGTTTGGGCTGTTTTTTTTTTTTTACGGCGAGACCTTCACGCCCTCAAAGCAACGCGGAATTTATCGGCCCGATTCGGCATTGTCGTCGTTTCGTCTGCTGCATTCCCTTCTCTCCCCCCACGCACACCAATCACACACAGAGGAGCCCGCACAGTTGGTGGTTGCTGAACAGCACCCTCTGCGCAGGGTGTTGCCGCTCCGCTGTGTTTCTGTGTTTCGTTTTTTTTTCTGTTTGTTTCTTTCCAAAATTCAGTGATCTCTTTGTCCTTGATCATCACGAGGGAAAACATTACGTGCATCGGCGGATGCACGTGTGCATGTACACGTGTACATACATGGCATATACACGCATATATATATATATATGCGTGTGTGTAGGAGAGCATGAAAGACGCGCGCCGACGGTGCACACAGACACAGAGACAGACAAGTCAACCGAGTGCGAACAGAGAACAATAAGAAGAGGACGTGAGGAAAACAAGCAATGAATAGGTGAGGCAGAAAAGAGCCACAGAGAGGAACAACAGCATCATCGAAAAATGGAGAGAGCTATATAATAAAGGCGAAGCACGCACACGCGCACGCGCCCAAAAACAAAAATGCACACAGAAACAGGAGAGAGAACACACACTGACGTACTCCACTCGTGCACACAAGGACATCAACGAGACACAGCGGCACGTACACCGACAAAAGGAAAAAAGGGCAGAAAAAAAAAGAAACACAGCGACATCCATGGTAGAAGAAGGGAGGTAATGAGAGGGGGCGTGTCGGCGCTGATGACCATCTCGCCCTCATTTTTCGTCCGTCCACTCCCTCTAACTTTGTCAACACGAAAGCTCTCCTTCTGTGGAGTAGGTCGCCTCAGCTCCCTCAGCCGTACTCCGCACCGAGTGCGAGGTGCGGGCATGCATGCATTCGCGTGTGCAGGCAGACGTCGACAGTAGAATGAAGCCAACGAACGACGAAGTAAATCAAAAAAGCAAAAAAAAAGAGAGCCGCCACTTCTACAATGTAAGGGGGTGTAGAGAGCAGACGAGGGGTATCAAGAAAGCACCCTCGAAAGACCACGGAAACGAAAAAAAAAACAAGGAAAAACGAAAACGCACAAGTGAGTAACACGCCCACGAAGGGGGAGGAAGTACCAGCAGCATCAAGCGCGAGAGTCCATCACAAAACTGTACCCTTCATACGCAGCGTGTTATGGAGCGAGGGTGGCAGAGAGGAAAACGCGGGCGGCCCATAGAGATATACCCTGAATCAGAGAGAAGATGGGGCGAGCGAGGGAGCATAGTCATCGAGATGGCAAGTGCAATCTAAGTAAACAAGCGAGATCGGTGATTGACTGCATAGTTCACAGTGCATCGCAAGAAGGAAAGAGGGCGCATGCAGATGCCTGCGCCACATGCCTACTCGCTGTTGACACAGTGCGTCCTTCCCTAATTGATGCGTGCTCTTGCGTCCTTCATGTGCGTGCGCGCTCTCCGCCCGCTGAATCCGTCATTTGGAGGGCGACAGAGGGTGAGGGAGATCCGCCGCACACTCTCCACCCATCACTACAACACGCACACCCGCACAGGCATCCTTCGGTACACAGAAACACGTAAAACGAAGAAGAAAAGAAAAACAGAAAACGCAAAATACACAACGGTGAGTGAAGTCTTTAGAGACATGCGGTGGCGCAACAGACGCAAACCAGAAAAAAGAGAACGTGTCAATAACAGCCACAACGCAACGAGCACCGCGTGTGTTGGGCGCGATGCACGCATGCACAACGAGTGAGGAGTGACGTAGGGTGCGGAAGCGAAAGGCGCGGAGCAAGGTAACGGCGACGCCGTCCACACAATGTGCGAGAGGGGCGAGTTGGAGGGTGTGAGCACTACACAAAAGCCTTCAGCAACGCAGACACAGTCACGCACATACACACACGCATTCGTGCGGTGGGATACAAAATAAGTGTTGCACAAAGAAAACAGGTCGCGCTGTTTGCGTTCTTGTTGTTCGCTTTCGCTCTCGAGAAATGGATGCGTGCGTGAGGGCGCATACCTGCACGCATCGCTCATGGTTGTGCTCTCCGCGTTTCGCCGTTTTTTTTCTCATGATCCTTCCGGAGCGCCTTTAAGGTTTTCTTTGGCTGGCGGAAAAGTGTCTCGCTACCCTAGGGGGGAGCGCTGCGGGGGAACTGGTTTCACAGAGCACGAGAAACTATGCCTATGGAATCTCCATTCTGGCGCGCTGACTCCCCATGTGTGCCTGCGCTCTCTCGCTGACACCGACAACAATGATGCAAACTGAAAAGCGCTTGATGGAGTCGAAGAAGAGACCACGATCCCACACACGCTCCAGGGGGGGGGGCGAGAGAGAGAGAGACGCGGCCCTGCATAACAAAACAAAGAGCCCTTCCTATGTACAGAGGGTGGCCCCATTACGCTGGGCAGCTGTCGCCGCTCGCCTCTGGCTCACATGAAGAAGAGCACAAGAAACGGAACCGGAAAAAAAAGCAGGGAGACGAGGGCAGCGATGGAGATCATATACTCTGGCACGCAAAACACGCACACGCGCACACAGATAAAGCCGGCAACAACAGCGAAACCAAGAAGCTGGTGCGCTACATTCAACCAATAACAACATCCAAATGACATAAGGAAAAGAGAGCAACGATGCAGACTCAATGCAGAACAGAACGATGATGGCCACGATGCAGACATCCAGCCAGTACACAGGGGCGTCCAAATAAAAAGTTTAAAAAAAGGGAGGGAGGGGGCGGAGTGAAGTGGAAAGGAAGCGAAAGAGAAAAATGAAAAGAGGCGCGTGTGTGTCGATTTGTCTACGCGTGTGTACGTGCGCATGACAACGGAGGTAGGGGAGGAGGGGGGCAGAGGAGAGCGTGGCAAAACAGACAAGCTAGCAGGCAAAAACGATCAGTGGCTCTTCTACTCGGCCGTATCTTCGTCTTGCTCTCTACTTTGTGTTTTTCCGGTTAATTTTCGTTGGAGTTCGTGCACACGTGGATTTTCAAGCAAAAAAAAAGCCGCATACACACGCATACGCACACGCAGAGGCACCGCGCTTCAAGTCTGTGGCGGCAAGTGTCTCTATAAGCGTATCTTTGGCCTGTGTGTACGCACGTCCAGTGATGGTGATATTTCATGGAGAGATTGAGAAAAACGCCGCGCAGGCTTCGATTATAATCGTAAGGACAAAATCTAATGAGGACGTGACGGTTTAGAGAAGATCAAAAAGAGAGAGCAGTGAGCATACGCCATATCCATACTCCACCTTTCACAGAGAATGGTGGTGTCAAGGAGTTGCGCGCCATCACCTCATCGCAAGAAACCGGAACGCTGAGGCTGCCGAGCAACGCGCCTGAGCAAACAACAAAACCACCACGACCACACAGCGAAGATCAGCACCAGGTGCATATCTAGCAGCGACAACAATGAAGACGGCGAAGGTCGGATGAGTTACCACAGGGAAAAGTTTAACAAAAAGGAAAGACACAGTCTCCGCAAACGAGAAGGCGTAATTGATACGAAATCGCGCGCACACACACGCATACATACACACTTATAGATGATGGCCAAAACAGGATGGACAAAAAAAAACAGCAACGACAACCGCAGCAACACAGAAAGAACACGCGACCAAAACAAGACAGAAAACAGAGGCGAACACGAGTGGGGGGGGAGGGAGAAGCAAGCCAAAACACAACGAAACGGAGGAAAGAAGGAGGAGGGAAGGACCTCGCACCTGCATGAGGACGACGTGAGCAAACAAAGCAAGCCAACACAATAGTAGTAGTAATCATAGAAAAAGAGCAATAATGCTATCAGGAACACTTCAGGATCGCGTCGAAAGGATGAGGACAGTGGTGGTGGCAGTGGGGGGGGGAGGGCGCATACAGGAAGGGAGGTTTGGGGTGTAGAGGTGAGAGGTGAATCAAGCAGGAGATGGACTCAGGCACCTGAAATTAGACGGCGACGAGCAGAACGGGGGGGTCATAAGAAGCTAAAAAGGACGTCATGGCATGGAAGAGACGGAGGCGGGGGCTAAAGGGGCCATAGTCAGCAGCGCGCAGATACGCCAAAAAAAAAAACAAAGCTCGACCACATGGGGCCAAAATACTCGACGCTGGAAGGAGACCGAGAAATCGGGGAGGGGCGGGGTGGGCATGCATAATACAAAAAGAAAGACTTCAGCAGCGCGGGGTAGCAAGGGTTCATCTCGGATCGCACGCACCAACTGCGGAAGATCAACCGCCATTACGATGTAGACAAGTCCCCCCCAAAAAAAAGCTCCCCACGGGTGTTGCGAGCGCACATGAGCAGCTCCGCATACTAGAATGATGCGAAGGTCGAATCGAAACCAAGAAGACGTGGAGGGGCGGGGGGAGGGGCTGGGGGCGTGGGACAGATATGAGGATGCAGTCGCTGATGCACCGCCTGCATGACGGCGTCGGCACGGAGAAGATAGCAGCCTTTGCTACTTTTTCTGTTTTTATCGTGAAAGTGTAGCTATGCGTGTTTGCAGGCCCGTGTGCGACGCTGCCCAACGAATCGAAGCAAGAGCATCTGCGAGCAGGCACCACCTTCCCGGCCCTTTCTGGACGCCAACCAATGAAGGATGACGAGGGCGACGGCGCAGTAGATGGTGAGATGCCTCTGCGCGGCACCCCGGTCTACATATGCTGCAAACCAGTTCGAATGCAACACTATTCACCAAAACACGAGAAGAATAAAAAACGGCAGGTCTTTCTGCCGGCGAACGGAGGGGCCGTCGCCGCCCTCGCACAGAAGCGGCAACAGGGAAGAGCATTGCATGAAAGGCGCTGTCGCGTTTACCGAGTGCGAGTGTCGCCCGCCACTCCGACTTGCTCCCTAGAACAACCCACTGCCATGCAGACGAAGCCGTCTCGATGCCACAAACGCGCGCGCGGAAGTGCCGATGTCGTTCTTTGTTGTTCGTCTTCGTACGTGCGCCGCGTCTCGTCCTTCCTTACGCGGCAGAGCACCATCAGTGGGTCGTGATGGACCGCCGGTCAGACGAGGATGAGCTGAGGAGGTGCTGCTGCTGATTTAAGGCAGCAAACGAGCTGAAGGAAGAGGAGAAAGAGCCGTGAAGAGCGGAGGTGCGGACTGCCGCGAAAGCTGCACCTCGTCCATACATCCCACGAACAAACCGCGGTGGCCATCCTACGTCCCTCGGAGACACACATATGGACCCCGTCCATGTCTGTGTGAGCTGGTTGGCTGTTCCGCTTTCTCCACCAGTGCCGCCTCTACACTTCTCCCGTCATCGGCACGTCTTGGCTCCGTCACGATTGCCTCTTCTCGTCGGTTCTCTGTCACGGCTCTTCTTCGTTTGCTCTCTTTGAACCCTCTTCACATCTTCCTACTGCTGCTTTACAACATTCATCTACAACCACGGCACTCGAAGGTTGAGGACCGTGGCGCCAAGTACAATGACCCACGCGACAATAGACAAGACGAGCCCCTCCTGCACACCGTAGCCCGGAAAGTTCGTCAGTCCGTTGTAAATGCCGGAGGGCACACCTGGGTAGTACTGGTACATGGTGCCATTAACGGCCCCGGTGCAAGAGTTACGGTGCCGCACAGCGACGGCAGTCACCCAGGAAATGACTAAGAACACAAGCGTAATGACGGAGAAGACGATAGAGGCGATGCGGCAGCCGCGCGCGAGGAAGGCCGGGATCGCCAGCATAGTCGCCATAAATAGCGCGATACTGGATAGGATGAGAAACGAGACACTCGCCTTCATGCGCTTGCTATAGGCACTGCAGCGATAGTGCCACAGACCATAGTAGAGGTTGGTGCCGTTCGGCATAATTAGCTCTGTGTGCCAGTACGTCACACGCACCACGCCCACGTCACGCGTGTTGAACCTGCGTTTCCACACAGTGCCCGCGTTTGCCACGCACAGGAACAGGAGCGACACGCACAGCAGCGCCATGTAGTACGTGTCCATCACACGCAGCTGCTTTAGCACCGGGCCAACGTTCAGCTTCGTTACTAGAGCAACGGCTAGGAGGCCGCCCAGCTGGAAGACCCACGCCAGCAGTGACAGCGCGAAGCCGGCGTCGAGGCGGGCCGTGTTTGAAAGCCGCGGCGCATTGCAGCGAGAGGAGTAATACATGCTGATCGACATTGCATTGCCGCAGAGCGTCCAGGCGAAGGCAAGGAAACTGAAGAGTAAGATCCAGCCGTAGGAAGCACGACCGGAGAGACGCGCGCCAGAGACAAGAAGTGAGAGGAAGGAGAGCACGCAGCCCAGAATGGTGGAAACGGCAATGGTCTGGTAGAACTGTTTTTCCAAGGGGCAGTGCTTCATTGCGTGCACCCAAATATCCGGGTACTTGCCACCCTCCGCCATCCACAGAGAAAACAAACGGTCTTTGTAGTTTACCCCGCACACATCGACGTTCCTGCCACGGTACCACGGGATGGGGCAGGCAGCCGCCAGCGTGAAGACAAAAGCGATACCAAAGAAGATCATGTGGATGATAAGGGCTGTTCGGAAGCCGTTCTGCGGCACCGGGTTCAGCACCGGTGGCAGGCCATCCGCGTAGTACTTGTATCCACGAGGAATCGTGTACGTTCGCTCCTTCAGCAGCTCCTCCTTGGCGGTGTCGCTCAGCTCCGCCTCATCCACCTTCTTGGGTCGCGGCGCATAGCTGTGGCCGTTCAGGATGCCGCTCAGCCACACCGACGACGCCTGCTCCACCCGGTGCTGGTACCTCTCCGTCAGCGACTGGCTGCGCTCCCCGCTTTCAGAGTGGTGCACGCCGCTACCTGTGCGGAGCAGATGCGCAGCCTCCTTCATGTCAGGGTCAGACCGTGTTTGGGTTCCCTGGTGTTCAGTGCTGTGGCTTTCCTGCTGCTGGCACTGAGATTGCTGGCTTTTGCACGGCGACTCCTTGTTCTTCGAGGACGGCGATCGGTTCCTGCGGGATGCCATTGTGTGTCACGCACCCCAGGGGGTGTGAAAAGGAAAAAAAAGAAAGGGGTTACGTGAACGAGGGATTGTGGTGTGTGCAAATGCGAAAGCAAAGCCGAAGCACGGGCGAAAAGACGAGAACACAAAAAAGGAGGCGAAGGCTCTAGGGACGCAGAGGGGGGCAGAGTAGGTGAAGAGGGTGGCGGCGGTGTTGGTCAGGCGGTGACGACTGCCTTGATAGCGCTGATGAATGAGAAACGGAGAGAAAAATGAAGAGAAGATCCTGCGAGGAGGAACGGGGGCGAGGCACGCGTTTCAAGAGCATACAAAGGCGTCACGTCGGCTCCCTGAGCTCACTGGCCGTGGGCCCCGCTGTCTCTGCGTGTGTGTATGTGCGTGTGAGTGAAAGAGGCGAGGGAGGGGCTTCTACGCAGGCTTTATGACAAATGGAGAGGGAGATAGAGAGAGAGTTGCTTGGCAGCGGAGCGGCGGGCTGGAAGAAGTAGAAAAAAGAAAGGGGTGAGGGACACCGAGATGCACCGTGAGAAAAAAAAACGAGGCGCCTGCAGCGGATGTGTACGTGCGTCCGCCGTGAACGCCGGCCCTGCGCTGTGCCGTTCTTTTTCGTTTCCCTGCACGGCAATATTGTCTTGAAAGACGCTCTAGAATCAGAGAGCGAGAGAACAGCGTCAACACCAACAAGAAGTGCGTGGCACACGCACTCTCGGCGAGAAGCAGATTCAGAAAGGCGGGGTTGATGCAAACACTTGAAGCAACTCGCCGGTAGGAAACACACAAACAAAATAGAAAAAAATATGAACAGGGTTCTAGAACAACAAGGAAGAGCAGACAAATAAGCTGCGCGAGCGACGGCTACGTCACGCGCGCTTGTCCTACAACTTTCCTTTTTGTCGTCGGTGCTTTTCCCTTCTCTCAGGAACTACACTACGTGTCGCGCGCTGCTGCCCTCCCCCAGCTAGCCGGCAACGAGAGAGGGAGAACGAAAAAACACAACACAACACTCAAAGAGATAGCGAAGAAGAGTGAGACGCGGCAGAAGGAGTGTGCCTGATGAGAGAGCTTCTTCCTCCTTCTTGTGGGCGGGGGAGGGGGAATGGAAAAGTTGCAAGGGCGAGGAGAGGGCGTGCGCCGGAGCGGGAGGGGGAGAGGGGGATGAGGCGAAACGACACTCTATGGAAAGTGCTACCCCAATGGATTCGGAGGTCGTGTACGTGTGTGTGTGTGTGTTGTTATCGACACCGTGGAGGTAAAACTCAGCACGAAACGTCAAGCATACACGACGCAACCGAAGAAGAGGAGGCGAGAGAGATGACGATGACGAAACGGTGAGATTGAACAAGCAGCAGCATTGGCGGATAGAGGTAGGCGGCTGGGAGGGGAAAAGGGGGTGCTCATGCCCAGGCGCCGGCCTTGAAGTTGACACTCACGGTCATACCAGCTCCATTGTGCGCCGCCGTATGCCCCCGCTCTTTGAGCGCAGAAAGAACCTGTGTGCCTAGACATGCGCTGAGGGCAGCGTCGATCAGCGAAGCAGCCAAACCATAGGAAGCCCATCGACAGTGCTTGGAGGTACGCTAAAGGTGATTACTGGCTATCACCCACCTGAGGTGCCTCCCTCCCGCCGCGGGCACGCGGCTGGTGGCATTCCTTTTAACGCTGGGGGTTACCTTTTCTATTTTTGAGTTGTCGAGGACTGCTGATAACGACTTTTAACGACAACGTGCCCGCTCTCTGCTGCAGAGCATGGGGCCCAACAGAACTCGGCCCGGGCCCGTCGCCGGCTCGTTTGCGTGATGCCAAGCAGCCGCACACACGTGCTACCGCGACGGCGACGCAGTCGTCGCAGCGCCACACCTGCATCGAGCTCTATCCACCTCCGCTGAGCAGGCCGCCGCACGGCCGCTCGCCCATCATGCCTGTCCCCACCTGGTGCAGCCCCCTCGGGGCAACCCTCAGGCTCCCCCCGCACCAGCAGGCAGGGCGAGGGCCGGGGATGATGCACGCTCCAGTCCCGCTGACACTCTGCCCACCGCATGGATGGCGCACGCGTGCTCACGGTCGCAGGTCGCTCCGACGCAACGCCATTCGGAGCCTGGCTACCGACGTCAGCAGCGATGCATCGCTCTGACATCTACGTCACAGGCACCAGGCACTGGCACCATCCGAAGTGGCGCGGCATTTGGCAGGGGTAGGGAGGGGCTGCCTGGCTTTCCCAGGCAGAGAGAGTGGCAGAGGGAAGGGGAGGGGCAGTGGGCCCTGAAACACCACGTTAAGGCGTTCAACCATCCTAACGGTATAGAGGAAGGGAGGTGGAACCACAATAATGGTAAAAGAAAGGATGATAAAACAGGCGACGGTATGTCGTGGCAATCTTGTCGTGTTTCGTGGCCATCCGACTTTTTTTGCGCGTTCGTTTGCGGCTCCACCCCACCGGCCTATAATGCCGCATAGCTCGCTCCGACTACAATTGCCGCACCGCAAGACCGCCTTCTCCGTTGACACGACGCGTCCGGGTAAGAGGGCGGGAGTAGACGAGAGGAGGAGAGAAGGGCGCACCGAGGAAGGGGTCAGCGGCGGGCCAGCAAAGAAGACAAGCAAAGCAGAAAGATGAGAGAGATGAGCAGAAAAAAGCCCCTCAGAAAGACGCACAGGTGAGACACCGAAACGAAGCAAGGAGAAGGAGAAGGGGGAAGGCAAAAAGAAAAAAGCAAAAAAAAAACAAGCATAACAAGAGACGTTTTGTGGCTCTGGCGCAGCATGGCGTCGCCGACAGCGTCGCGATCATAGCCCGTCCGCACATCGGAGGGACAGCGTAGAGTTGCGCCTATACACAGCCGCTGCCCTCAAGCGTGTGTGTGTGTGCGCGCGCGAGTCTGAGGAGTGAGTGGACGTGAAGGCATAGTATGACCTGTCTCCCCTAGCCTTCCCACTTCCTGCGTCATCCTTTCCTTCCGCATTTGGGTCCTTCTCGCCCATCTAGTGCGGGTACTAAAACGGATTCCTGATGGCGCGTAGGGCTAAGAAGATCATCGTGATGGAGAGGAGAGAGAAAAGGGCGGCCGTCACGCCGAACGCAGGACCGTAGCGGAAGCCGATGTTCTTTAGCGATGTGCTGTGGCATAAATTCTCGCGGTACATCTGCACTCCCAAGATCATGGCCACCATGACAAAGAACCAACACAAAAACAACAGCGTGTGGACAAGGTAGGTGCAGATCAACACGCGGCCGCAGATGATGGGGAACAACGACAAGAAGAGGCCGACGCAGGCGATGAGGAAAAGCAGGATGTACAAAGCCAGGTACCCATCCGACTTGGCGGCATAGTTGTCGCAGAAGATTGTGTGGACATTGTAGCGCTGCCTTACGCCCTCCACCCCGGTGCCCCAGACGTTCACGCTGTCAACGCGGACGGTGGCGGTGGAAGATCTGTAGTAGAACAGCGGGGTGATGAGGGCTAAGGCCGATAATACAAGCATCAAAATCAGCGTGGCCAGAGCCACAAAGTTCTCAATGCGGCAGCGGCTGACGCGACGGGGGTTGAAGGGGGTCGGGGTGTACTCAAATTCGTTCAAGTAGCTGCTTTCGTACATGTTGGCTGCGCCGTTCGCGTCACTGATGTTAACCGTATCGTCCTGCTTCGCCGTCAAACTTCCACGAATCTCTATGTCCCTGTTGACGATGCTGTCCATGCGGTTCGTCTGCCGATGGCTGTCCCAGCTGGAGTCGCCGACGGACCGCGCACTCTGGATCATTTCTCTGAAGCTTGGTGCACGTGTAAGTGCGTGTAGTGAGGAAGTGGGTAGAGCTGCAGCCGATGGGCGAGTGCCCGCTGATGTTTCTCGAGCAAGTCCGCCTCGGCAGGACACACTGAGGAGACAGGAAAAGAGAGCCCTGTGGAGTGCAGTGCACAGGGCACACACAGAGACAGGGAGGAGCAACAACAACGAACAAAAACGATGGGAACTAAAACGGAAAGCCAGACGCAGACACAGTAGCGAAAAAGGCCCTAAAGAAGAGGAGCACTGCAGGCTGTAGGGGGTGGGGTGAGGAGGAGTGGGGAGACAAAGGAGGATTATATGTAGGCTCGCCTCGAATGACTCGCTAGGAGGGAGGGGGCGACACACGAGTTGGGGGTGTGTGCTCGGGAGCGCGCGCGAGAGAGAGCCCAGGAAGTGCGCTTGAGAAGACAATATGGCGCGCCACCAAACAGCAGCAGCAGAAAAGAATGTATAAGAGGGCGGTGGCAAGTAAGTGAAGGTAGTGGGGCTAACGTGCTCGTCTTTTTTTTTCGTTCAAGTTTAGATGTGAAGGGTGACGCTGTGTCGCTAGACTGCACAGGTCTGCAGTGTGGGGTAGATATATATGTGTGTGCTCTGCGGCTGCGAGACGATCCGTGCATTGGGGGTGTCGGTGTGACGAGTGCGCATGTGCGGGCGTGTCGCAGTGGTTGGAAAAGAGCACGCCGGGACATGAATAACAGCAGAGAAACGCGTTATGAATCACCCGCACGAGCATCGACCGTGGTGTCCGGAGCACACAAACGAAGGGGGAGGGGGAGAGGTCAAAACGAGCGGTAGAGAAGGCGTGATGAAGTGAGCGCATAGGAGTCGTGGAGGAGCGGCACGCATTTCCAGAGAGAGCGGACGAGGTCTAAAACGCATATCCATAGACCCACACGGAAAAGGCGGCATACCCACAGATATTCTCTCTCTACGCAGCGTGTGTACGCTTCCAGACGACTGTGTCAAGCGGCATGCAGTAACGCGTTCGTTCTCTTGTCCTGGCTGCCGTCCTCCCAAGTCCGTGCGCATGCACATCCCTCACAGAGGTGTGGTGGGTACGCGCGAATCCCACAGTGAAGCTGCGCAGAATACTGTGGCATGTCCTTTCCGCACGTCCGCGTGTTCATTGTGCTCGTTGGGGAGCGTTAATCTCTCTATCCTCCTCATCCTACACGATGGCGTCCTCGCAGACGTGCCTGTGTGTCTGTTCAGGGGCTGTCTGTTTCGTTGTTGGGCGCTAAAGGTGTCACAGCCGCAGAGTGAAAGGAGAGAGAAAGGAAAAAGAAGAAAGAGGATGAAGATCCGAGGCTACATCATCTTGAAGGGCCAAAACATCGTCATCGTCTTCATGATCGTCCTACCATACATCAGCGAAAAAGAAGGGACAGACATCACACACACACACCAAGCGGTAGAGAAGACAAAGACAGAAGAGGTGGGAGAGTGACGCGAAAGGAAACCCAAAGAGGGGAGGGCGAAGGGGGGAGGGAGGGCAGAGGAGGCCCGGCACACCCGCACAGGCGTGCAAAGAAGGTCACGCGCGTCAAACAAAAACAGAAGACGAAGACAGCCAAGGTGGAATGCAAAGGATGCGTCGGGAAGGCACAAGACGATCAAAAAGAAAAATTCAAGGAGATTGGAGAGAGGCAACACGAATGCGGAGCGTTGCAGGACAAGATAGACGGCACAGCCGGCACGATGTCTTTCCATCTCTCTAGACCGCTTCACCCACCTCAAGTGAAGCAACGGTGCCACTGGCGTCCATGCCCTTCGCCGTGCTCCTTCTCTCCAGGCCCAGCGCACAAACAGACAGATGCAAATCTGGGCTCTTGCATTGCATAGACTCTACTTGATCTTGCGTCATCACTTTCGGTCACAGCTGCCAACAAGCGGCACGCATTACCGAAAACGCGGCGACTCTTCCTCTATCTTCGACGGTGGTCCTGCGTCCGCCCGTTCCCTCCTCCGCCTGTGCATGACGCAGGTAGCCAACAGAGAAAACAAAGAAGGAGAAAGCAAGCCAGAGACGCGCACACAAACCCGCACGCACCGCGAACACGACCCATTGGGGGAAGGGGATGGGAGATGGATGACGGAGGCAGCGGAGGAGGACCATCACCGCCATCACCACCCTGCTGAATAGCGCGCGTGACGAGAACACGGCAACACACCGCACACGGAGACAGCGCGCACGCGACGTGGAGAAGGATAGACCAAGTCAGGGCGCATACACACACGTGCACATACAAAAGCACATGCACGCACACGTACACATAGGCACACGAGAAACCAGTAGCAGCACACGACAACAACCGTACAAAACCAAAGAGTCTAAGGGGCCGTGGGGGCGTCCGTCCACGTTGAAACAGGTGGTGGTGAGGCTGAGAGGAGGGGGAGGGGGGGCTCAGGGACCACCCGCCGCAGCCCACGGAATACTACGTGCATTACCAATGCGCGTACAAATGAAGGAGGAGCCAGTCCGATTTTGTTCTTCTTCGAGCGGAGCAAGGGAGGGGGGAGGGGAGTATGAGACGGCGAGGGCCTTTCGAACAGACAAGACGCACGACAACGCGGGTTTTATATTTTCCGCCACATACGGCAATCCCTCAACCAGCACTTAGGAGTACCAAAGGCAAGAGCATGAAAGCAAGCCCGGACGAGACTACAAAACGACCTCTCGCTTTCGCTCGTTGTCGCGGCTTTGCGTTGAGATTGGCCGACCACGCTCATGAGCCGCCCTCCATGACAATAGTGTGCACCACTGGACGTTCTACCGATATAGATACCTGATAAGAACAAGCTTAGAGGCCCTCAATCGCAAGCTCGCCGACGTTCCAAACCATGACGGCACCCTCATCGCCAACGGACACAATCTTCTTGCCGTCCGGCGATACGCGCACCTTGGTGATGCTGCAGCTGTGCGCAAGACCCACCGCGATGCACTCACCGCGATCGTAGTCCCACACCTTCACAATGCGATCATTGCCGCCCGTCACAAAGAACCGTCCATCAGGTGATAAAGATAGTGAGTTCAACTCGGCGGTGCGGCTGCCGCACACCTCGCGAATGGCGTGGCAGTCAACGGAGTCCCAGTAGACAATGCACTTGTCACTGCCGCACGTGATCAGCTGGCTATCATCAACGTAGTACTCCAACGCGCGAAAGTAGGTCTGACGGTACATGATGTTGCGCCGGAGGTAGCGAGTCAGGTCCCACACGATGCAGCTGCCGTCGTCGCTGGCTGTCACGCACTCGGTATCATCGTGCGAGATGACAATGGCGTTCACAGCAGCCTTGTGCTCCTTCATCGAAGCCTCTAGCGTGCAGGTGGCCCCGCGGATAGCCCAGACACGTACGAGGCCGTCGGAGCCGCCGGTGATGATGCGGTGACCGGTGTTGTCGGCGCACACCGACGTCACACCGACCTTGCCGCCAACCTTGTGGCTACGGCTCCCCTGCTCCACCTTGTGCGCGTCGGCGACGGAAAACACGAGCTTTCCAGACTGCGGGCCAAAGGCGCGGATGCGACCGTCGCTCCAGCCGGAGATGATGAGCGAGCCGTCGCGGCTAAACTGCAGGCAGTTGCACGTTCGGTTCGAAACCTCGATCCGCAGCAGCTCTGTGCACGAGTTCGCATTCCAGACGCGGATATCCGTATCGCAGCACGTGGCAAACACAGAACTGAAGCCATGGGGGAAGACGACGTCCTGCACCGCCTCGCTGTGGCACGTGAGGCGCAGTCGTGTCATGAAGTTGCCGCCGTTCACAAAATACAAGTTGCTCGTCTTCGTGCCGACGTAGTAGTTATCCCCCATGACGGCCAGCGCCGTCACGCCGCCGTTGACGGTGGTGCTATTCTGCACCGTTAGGTTGATCTTCGAGAGCAGCTGCAGCTCTCCAGCACCGCTGCCGACCAGCACGTCGCCTGTATGGGTGAGGATTGTGGACAGAATGCCGCCAGAGAGCTTCTTCTGCGGCCCCTGCATCTTGAAGACGTTGGCCTGCTGCAGCTGCGCGCAGATGACGTCTCCGGAGGTGGTGCCGCAGTAGACGTACTTGTCCGTCTTCTCGATCGAGATCGTCTGCACGCTGCGGCGCATGTTGCCCATGTTAATGTCTACTGGGTTCATCTTCCGCTGCTCGAGATCGACCGTCCAGACACGCAGGGAGCCAACACCGCCGGTGATGAGCTTCTCAGAGTTGTTGTTGAAGAAGGCGACGGCCTTCGTTTCGGTGTGGTGTGCAGGCGCGCCGCAGAGCGGACGCCCTGTCTTGACGTCCCACAGGACAACCGTGTTGTCGTCGGGCCCTCCGACGGAGGCCAGATACTGCTCATCCAGCGAGAACGCGAGCGCCTGCACCTTCACTTTGTGCAGCAGCATGCGGTGGATGAGGCGGCGCTCCGCAAAGTCGAAGATGCAGACGTCCGCCTGAAACCCAGGGTGGGTCACCTGCCCCGACGCCACGTAGCGACCCGACACGCTCACGGTGAGACAGCTGATCTTGTCATTGTGGCCGTAGAAAAACTCGGAGCTTTCCGCGTCGTTGGTGTCACGAATCACAATGCAGGCGCCAAGGGCATACAGCAGATGCTGCTGATCTGGGTGAGCGACCAGGCTGCCGGGCAGGTTGCCGCTGTAGCCGAGAGCGGCTTCGAGCTCCAGTCGTGGCGTGTTCTCGTGCTCTGTCATTGCTACGACAGGAGTGTCAAGACGTTGCAGTGCGTGTGTGTGTGTGTGTGTGTGTGTATGCTGAGAGACGGAAGTGGAAAGAGAGAGGTGCACCTCTTCGCTTGCGTGTCCCCCACTTGCCCAGATCGCTTGGAAGGTTCGCCAACGAATTCTTCGGTTCTGTGTAGCAGCAAGGCAGAGCACAAATGGGGCAACAAGCCGCGAAGGAGGGCAAAGGAGGGAAGAGGCAGAGAAGCGAGAAACGGTGAAGAGGGCTGGTTGGATAGGTGGAGGGTTTGCGGGGGTTGACGGCCAAAGACGAAAACTACATGGACTATCCAGCGGCACTCCACGAGCATACTCACCGGTTTTCCCTGCGCTGCAGGCATCATATCAGGCGCATACGCCACATACAGGAACACGTATCTTTCCTCGTATGTTGCCTAGGATGCCGCGTCTCAAGTGCGTGAAACAAGGACAAGAAAGCATCGAGCATGCACCTTTCTTCCTTCTTTGAATGTCGGCGAGATGTCTGTGTGCGTGTGGGGCGGGGAGGGGGATGAGGGGCAGCTCTTTCTACGTTTCGCTTGGTCATTGCGTCGCAAAAGACAAGAGAAAGACGCTCGAGTTTATACCTTCGCCTTTCTCGACTCTGCTTAACGTCGCGCGTCGCCACAGTGCGCGGCAAACGAGACGGCAAAGAGGGTAAGGAGGGCCATTCCACGTCGATGTTCAGCGCTGTCGAATGGCCCCTGCCTTTTTTTGTTTTCGTGTGCGTGTGTGGGTGGGGGTGGGTGATGCGGGTCTGGCACATGGCATCAATCTGCCACCACTTCGAGAGAGACACATACCCACAGGTCTGCTCACTCAAATCTCCTCCCAAGCGTATACGTATGCAGGCCAAAGACACTGAGCGACTGCCCGGCAACTGCTGGCCCACGCAATATGTCATGCCACAAACGTCAAGCGAGGTGCGCCGCGCGCTGCCGCATGAGGCGCTGATCGAGCGTATGCGAGGTCGTGAGAGCGGTACACGGCTCTCATGAGCAGCGCTGTTTTATGTTACCGTGGGCTTCGTCCTGTCTCTCTCTCTCTCTGTCCGCTACCCCCGCTGCTGCGCATTCTTTCATATGCGCCCCTGTGTTTCGTTGGGCTTTTGGTTCAGCACGGCCATCTCTCGCAGCTCATCCTCATCAAACTGCAACGGAATCTGCCCGAGCGACTGCGACAAGGTGTTCACCACTTCCACCTGGTTCACCATTGGATTCCAGTTAGAAGCGACGTACTCCTGCATCTCGGGGTCCATGTTCTGCAGAATCTGCATTCCGCAGAGCGCGTACAAGTTTTCGAAGGTGTCCTCGATGAACTCGTGTGAGAGATCGTGGTCGTACCCGCCGGCCTCGGGCAGGGTCTCGTCGTCCGCGCTGTTGATCGCTGCGTCAAATTCAGAGCCTTCTGCCGTCACCCCTCCCACCTCCCCCTGCTCCCTCTCGTCCGACTGTGGCGGTGCCTCATCGTTCTGCGGACCGGCCAAGGCCCGCACGCGATTGCCATTCTGCACCAGCAACTCCCGCATCGCGTTGCAATCTTTGCAGATGAAGAAGGTGTTGTCGAGGTTCATCTCGCATGTGCGGCACATGAAGGCCTGCTGGTCCTTGACGGATTTGCCGCAGTGGTCGCAGTGGTCATGCAGCTCCATGATCATCTCCGTCGCGTTCTCTGTCGCGCGCGGCGCGAACTGGTCAAAAGCAGAGCGGCACAGCCTACAGGAGCACGTCATGCCGTCCGTGAAGGCGTTCACCGGCAACAGCATCCCGTGGTACGGGAACACGTCGGAGTCCTCCATGTCTGCCGAGTGGGGCGCTGCAGACTTGGTGCCGCAGGCAAGCACCACTTTCTTCGCGGGTGTCATCGGCGGCAGCTCGCCGTGGTAGCACCTCAGTGGGTCTTCCGTCGCCATCCATGGGTGCTCCTGCATGCAGTAGGCGCACACAAATCCGGTGAAGACATCGTCATTCATCAGCTCTGTTGCCACGGAGTCTGGGATCGGGTCGAATGTGCTTTCATCATCGATCATCTCGGCCGGAACCTCCTCCGCAATGGCGCAGAGCCCCCGGCAGCCGCAGCTGAACCTTACCCCCTCCGGCCCGCTGTTGTCGGTGCCATCGTCCTTCGACGGGGTCACCAACGCCTCCTCAACGTCGTGGTCCTTGTGGCAGCGGTATCGGCACGGCACACACACGTGAGTGTTGCATGTCTTGCACTTGAAGGCGACCGTGTCGCCGAGCAGCACATCGCCGTAGCACGGCATACGCCGGTACTGGTATGTGTGCAGCCTCGTGATGTGGGTGCTCCAGTAGCAGCTGCAGCAGAGCATGCAGGCAATACCGCCGCACTCGGGGTCGTCACTGGGGTAGGCGTTTTTGCAGTAGCACCAGTTGAACGGGTCGCGTGGGTAGCGGTTGTGCCGATTCGTTGGCAGAACCGACTCCACTGGCGCCTTCTTTGTCTTGCTGTCCACGACGAAGGCACAGCGACTCAGCTCCGGCAGCGGTGGCGGGAGCGCGTCACTGTGCTTCCCCTCGCCGTGGTCGCCGTAGATGTCGCCGCCCTCGTCGCCGCCGTCAGAGGCGCGCTTGCCGACAAAGGCCCGCCCGTTCGAGGCACTCGGCGAGGCACCCGTCTCGTCGGCAGCGGCCAAGGGCGGCGACGGTCCTGGGGAGAACGCGGACGACGAGGGAAGGGGCCTGCTAGCGTCTTGTGATGGTCTCGAGGCACTCACTAACGACGCCGCCGCCGCACCAGCGGCGGTGGAGTGGTGCAGGATGATCTCCGGCATGTCTGCCGGCGGGATCGTGGCCATGCGAATGCCACTCACAGGCGAGCTGCCGCGCGAGCGCTTCGGCGTCAGCGGCGATGTCGAACGCGCGCGCTTGCGCGTGGTGCGCTCTTCAATGTCGTGCATCTGCACGGCGCACACTTTGGACCCGGAGGCCGGGGCGGACGCTACGGATGGCGAGGAAGAGAGCCCCGCTAGACGCTCTGCGGCGGCCTCTGCCGCCGCCTCCGGATCCGCTGGAGGCCGCCAGCACTTCTGCGTGCAGCAGTCGCATCGCATGTAGTACCGCACGCCCCACTCCTCGACCTCGTGATTTCCGTGGCAGAACTCGGCGCAAGCGAGGCAGAGCGCGTGTTGTGGGTCAGCCCTCCCCTCGTCGATGCATGTGCGACAGACGTACGCCGTCTGCCGCAGATAGCCTCGTGCGTAGGAGCAGCGGTACCACTTGCCGTCGTGCTCCACCGTGGTGGCGACCAAGCGCGATATCTCGGATGTCGCCGCCACGTTCACCGCCGGGGCCGTCTCGGCACTGCCGAGCAACATGGCGCTCACCTTCACGTGCTGCGCCACAGGCCCGTCGTGCTGCTCGCAGCGGTTGACCAGCTCCGTCGGAAAGAGAAGGCGAACCACCGTATCGTGCGGCGGATCTCTGTGCTTTGCCTTTAGAACAGGCAGGTTGAGCAACAGTCGCTGCTTGTCCAGGCGCACGTGTGTCTGCTCCTCCAGTCTGTGCTTCAGATCGTGCACAGTGGCGGAGGCCGGCATCTCAAGCGAGACGACCGTCTTCCCAAACTTCACCTCAAAGTCCACATAAAATTCCCTCTTGGCCGCCATTGTGCCCTCGTTAGAAGGGGGTGGGTGGTGATGGTGGTGATGAGAGTGCTGGTGATGCCGCTGGCAGCAATGGTGCAGTCGTCTTCAGCTTCTTTTTATTTCGCCTTGCGGGGCTATCCTCGCGTCTGCAATGACGTCGCGGGGAGGAGAGGCGACGCAACGGCGACACTAACGAGCCGAGGTGGTGCTCGGTGGTGTCTGTGCGCCTACCGTTTTTTTAGAGTGTATCTATGTATACGTATCCACTATGACGCAATCGTACTTCTGTGCGTGTGGGTGTTTATGCGCATATATGGCAAACTCCAGTTCTTCGCACCGTGGCAAGGCGAGGAAGAGGGTGGGAAGTGAAGGGGGCTGGAGAAGGAAAAAAAAAACATGGAAGCTCCTTCTGCTCCTCGCTGAAATCAACGCGCGGATTCGAAGCACACAACACGGGAAGACCGCGCAGTGCCGGAAACAGCTCCCTCCAAAGAAAAACACATAAGGTGTTGCCAAATGGGGTCGTGCTAAGAGAGCGGTTCAACGACACTGTAGGGGAGGGGGCGAGGCGAAGCATGGCGTGCTGACGGCAGCAACGCGCACCCGAGAGCCCAAGCGAAGAGAGGTGAAAAGATGACAGCCCAGTGCACTAACAGCGTGCATATGCGCAAGCGCGCGTGTTTGCGCGTGGCTCACACTAGCTCATGAGTCGTCGCCACTGCACTGCTCATTTTGTGCTTGTTTGGATGTCTCAGTGACAGCTGATGTCTACGCGGAGAGGAGGAGCAGGGAAGGATGAGCTGCACCGGGGGCGGCTGCAGTGATGCGTCACCTGTGTCAAAGAGACATTACCGAGGACACGGAAGAAAGCAACAAAAAAGTACGTGAGAGGCACGCAGGCAGGCCGGCGTTCGCCCCCCGCCCCGCCCCAGCTTTCCCTACGATTGGCGACTTTTCGTTCCTTTTTGTCCTTTCTCTCCTGCTCTTCCCTCCACGAAGGGCCAGGAGGCGCGGGGGAGGGAGGGCACCCACTCCTTCAATGGGCGGCATAGCAGGGCCCACTGCCCCTCCCCTTCCCTCTGCCACTCTCTCTGCCTGGGAAAGCCAGGCAGCCCCTCCCTACCCCTGCCAAATGCCGCGCCACTTCGGATGGTGCCAGTGCCTGGTGCCTGTGACGTAGATGTCAGAGCGATGCATCGCTGCTGACGTCGGTAGCCAGGCTCCGAATGGCGTTGCGTCGGAGCGACCTGCGACCGTGAGCACGCGTGCGCCATCCATGCGGTGGGCAGAGTGTCAGCGGGACTGGAGCGTGCATCATCCCCGGCCCTCGCCCTGCCTGCTGGTGCGGGGGGAGCCTGAGGGTTGCCCCGAGGGGGCTGCACCAGGTGGGGACAGGCATGATGGGCGAGCGGCCGTGCGGCGGCCTGCTCAGCGGAGGTGGATAGAGCTCGATGCAGGTGTGGCGCTGCGACGACTGCGTCGCCGTCGCGGTAGCACGTGTGTGCGGCTGCTTGGCATCACGCAAACGAGCCGGCGACGGGCCCGGGCCGAGTTCTGTTGGGCCCCATGCTCTGCAGCAGAGAGCGGGCACGCTTGGGAAAAGAAACATTGTCCTCTCTTCCGTCTTTCCGCATACCCCTTCACATGTACGTTGAATAGAATGCAGGCACCACCGTGTGGTCGTGCGCAGGGTGAGGGGTTCGTCCAGCTCGTGCACCAGTGACGCTGTGCCCGCTTCGTTATTGTCTAGGTAGGCGTCGCCCAATAGAAGGACGAAGTGGAGGACGAGAAATCAAAGGCGAGCAGTACAACGCAGAGGGCGACAGGGTTAGAGAGCCAATATAGACACATGCATGAATCTCAAAGAGAAAGAGGCTGAAGCATCCGCTGCCCTGGTCAGGCGTCTGTCGGAGGTGGCTGGGGCGATATGCGGAGGGACGACGTGAGGGCGATCCGAATCAGTTCGGCTGCCTCCGTGGCGATCAGCGACGGCGGGTCATCCAAGTCAACTGTAGAGCCCAACTCCGTTGGCTCCAGAGCCTCCGATGTGGCCGTCTGCGATCCATGAAGGGAGGTCGACATGAAGTGTCCCTGGCGCGCCTGCAGCCGCTCCTCGATCAGCTTCACGTCTCCACTGAGCAGCAGGAAAAAATCGTCCGTGTGCTGCAGCGTATTGGCGGCCGCCTTGGAATTCTTGCAGTAGTCCATTCCCCGCAGCGCGTCACGGTAACAACGACGCAGTGCGGAGCAGGGTAGCACCATCGACGCGGTACCGAGACCCTGGCACGGCGTGAGCACCTCCTTCTGGAGCCGACGCAACCACGGCGCACGATCGTCGTCCGTCAGCGGCACCCCAGAGCGCATCTTCTCTTTGTTCGCATCACTGTGATAGTCATCCGCCTCCTCGAAGCGGCACTTGAAAAGCGCTGCAAGCTTTCGGCCGACTGTCGTCTTCCCGACACCAGAAGGCCCACAAACGACCACGGCGCTCACCTTGCGAGACATCCAAAAAAAAAGAAGAGAAGGAAAGAAATAGCCGTCGGTTGCTGTGGAAGAATGCGAGGGCAGAACGATAGGGCGGCAACCGCTTCCAGTGATGAGATCTTCTCCCCGCCAACGAAAGCGAGTCTACGTGTCACGCCCAAAAACACACGTGTATGCTCCCGTTTTCGTCGCTTGTGCGCCCGTTGGCAAACCTTAGTCTTCTTGTTTGGCTGATCGGTGCCGTTGAGGATGGAAGCGTGCGCCTCACCCGCTGTGATGGATGTGTGTTTGGGTGTGGGTGTGTGCCCCGCTCATGCGGGCAGATGTGTGTCCGTGTTCGTGTTCATTGGCGAGAGACGGAGCAGCGCAAAAATGGGTCAAATTGAAGAGCGCATTGCGTCCCCTCCATCGAAAGCAGCGCGCTTGGCCCGTATCGCGATAGTTAAAGAGCGGCATTCATTCCGACGGGAGGCAAAGCATCCGGTGCGCAGATGCGCATCCGAGTGCGCCCTGCACACCGTTTTCCGGTGAGCACGGCAAGCTCTCTGCCGTCTGAGGATAGAAGAGAGACGAACAGAAGAGGTCTGCAGAGCGTGGGTTCCACCATAAAGGCCCCTTTTGCAGCCCCCATTTTCTCCTCTCAACTCTCCAGCATCCACCAATCAAGACGCCGTCACTCGAATTAGCCATCGCGGCACCCTCTTTCTCTTCAAAGCAACCGCAAGCGTAGCACCGCTAATGGTGCCATGAGCGTACCTACGCAGGCACAGGTCTAGAGCAAGCAGGGGAGGAGCACGTCGCCGAAGAAGCGGCCAAAGAAAAACAAAAAAAAAAACAGTCCGGAAATAAAAGTATGCGCACCCGTACATCCGCACGGCACACATCCGCAGACATGCCCAGAAGAGAGACAGGGTTTCGCGCGCGCCTGCAGGTGGCGCAACAACAATGTGAGCGTTTTTTCTTTCGTTGTGTGTCTCTCCCCGGCTACGCGCGCAGGAGCTGAGAGAGAGATAGCGTGCACGCCCTCCTGCTGCAGGTCGCGCATCGTCTGGTGACTCGCTCGCTCTCTCCATCGCATTCGCGCACATTCCCGCTTATCCATTTCTCGCTCTACTCGCTTCGTTCTCTTGTGGCACTGCGGCCTCGAATTCCCTGCCGTCAGCACCTACGCGCCTTCTAGCCCGAGGACCGCAGTTTGGCACAGCTGCGTGGCAGTGTGAGCCCCCCCTCTGAGTTTGATAGCGAAGGGTCGCTTTTTCCACGTCTACACACAAACGCTTCTGGAGGCAGTTTGTGTCGGCTAGGTGCAATGTCGTCGTGTGCATCTTATGCACATGATCAGGGCAATCAAACTGACACACTGACATCCCGTGTGCACGTGCAACACAGCTGCACCGGCGTGCATTCTAGCAGAAGAAAATGCAGCTCCGTGGCGTGTCGTCTTCCCGCGTGGCAAGCTTCCACCCCTGTGAGCATCGCACTATCTTGTCTTTGTACGGCCGATCACCGGACCACCCGACGGGCAGCCCTGTCTTCCAAACTCTCTGAGGGTTGCTATTGCGGCTGGAGCTCCTCAGCGCGGAGAGAACTGCCAGGATCCTCGGCCCGTTAGTGCCTCTGCTGCCTAGTCCGCCCTTCACCTCTGAAGCCGTGCAAGACGGCGTCTGAATTCGCCTGCTGCCGGACTCGGTGCACCCAACATGCTTGACGGTGGCGGTCTCTGTCGGGGTGGTGACTGGTGAAGCGATGAGCCGAAACACTCGTTCCGTTGAGCTGGGGCATCGTCTGCAGAAAGAGAGGGGAAGAGAGAGTGCGCGGAGCGAGAGGGGCGTGTGTGTGCATTGCAGCTGCCACGCTGTGCGAGCAGAGGACAGGATAGACGCCAGAGGCCATGCAGGCAAGGAGGGGGTGGGCTGCTGGATCATGAGAACGCGCACCTCGCGGCCCTGTCCTGGGTACCAGAAAAGGAGGATTCCTTTACCGTGGGTCCCTACTTGCAAATCTATAAAAGCCCAGCAACCTGTGAACGCTATCTGGTCCATCTTCGGCATCCGCAGAGATTTGAAACCACAAGGGGAGAAATGCGGGTCGGCGTGGTGCTGGCCGCCCCTCCACCCTCAACGCCCCCCTCCCCTTACAACGACCTTCTACAGCGAGGTGCACCCTCTGAGGAAGGATCCGTGGAGAGAGAAGGCAAAGAGTAAAAAAAGAGAAAACTCAGAAAGAGGGAGAGCGCTAAAGTGCACACCGATGTGCACCCGCGCCTACGCACACCGACTCAGCACGTCGGCACTAGCTTCGCCCGGACAGCGCTGGAAAGGCTAAAGAGGACGAGCGTCGCGTGCTACAGCACGCCCACTAGGCCATTACATGACAGCCAGCTCATTGCCGACACCAGCCGCCTTCATCATTGAGAAGTCCTGGTAGTTAACGTACAGCGGGGCGGGCTTCTGACTCGCCAGCGCCTTCGCAAACTCGGTTCTCAAGAGTTGCGCTTGTCTATCATCGGCGGCGAGGTTGTTCGTCACCCACGTCAGCTCCGACTGAAGGGAGGAGATGCTGCTCCTTAGCGCCTCCAAGTCATGCTGAGAGGAGCAGCTGTCATTCTCCGTGTCCTGCTCGTCCTTCTCCCTTCTCTCGTCGGCGGTCTCATCGGTCGATGATCCCGCCTGAGCGGAGGCGTGGCGATAGGCCTCCGTCATGGTGCGCAGTCGCCCGTCGATAATGCGAGCGTTCTCGCGCAGCCGCTCCGTCTCGTGAATCGTGGAGGTGAGTTTGAAGAGCGCCGCCTTCGCCGCCGAGCAGAGCGTTGCCGACTCCATGGACCGGATGGCTGCGCAGTCGGCCTCCACCTCTGCAGCAGGGCCCTGCATGACACACGACGTGGGGCTGGAGAAGAGATCGACGGTGTGGCGCAGGGGCGTGACAAAGCCGGGCTGATTCGGCTTGAAGATGGTTCGGGTAAAGCGCTGAAAGGTGCCGAGCTCTGTGAGGGTGCGCAGGGCAACGCCGTTGAGGATGCACTCCTCCTTCGTCGCCAGGAACAGCACAGTTGTTGCCATAGGTGGCCCGGTGGAGGGCCTAGCACGGTATAGGCGCGGCACAGGCGGCCACGGGATCTCACCCACACGCTGCGGCCGCGACGAGTCGACGCGGAAGGGCAGCGCCGTGGAGGCGGCCGTGGCCGCACCGAACACGTTCACGGCCTCTGAGATGTACACGAGCAGCGAATACTGGTCGTAGCCGATTACGTCGGTGCTGCGTGGGATGTCGCCTTGCATGCGAGAGTTGAGCTCAATCAAGATGGGTTCTCCTTCATCGAGGCGCTCGTCTTTGACCTTGCCCAAAGGGTTGTTCGTCTTCAGTCGCCGCTGCTCGTGATGTCGCAATTCGCGCGCCGTCTTTCGGGTGTCAAGGCGCACCTCGCTGTGCCCGCAGCCGTTCTGGAGTCCCAGCGCATCGAGGCACTTGAGCGTGTACTCGACGATCCGTCGTGCGCTGTGGGTCGCCGGCAGGTCTGCCAGATTGGTGATGAGGGTCTGCCTGTCGTACAGGATGGATATCTTGCGCTGCTTTTGGCGCTCGATGCCGGCGGTGCGCAGCGCCTCCTCGGCGCTGCGCGTCAAGCCTGTGGTGACCACTGGTTCTGGGTACTTCCAGCTCTCCCAGACATCCGTAACGACGTGCACGCCTTGGTAGCTCACCGTGTTCACGACGTACTCGGGACCCTCGATATACTCCTCCACAACGAGCTGCGCCGCGTCTGTGCCTTGCGAGGTCCGGACGCCCTTTACCATCGAAAAGGCGACGCGGATGTCATCCACGGTGTGACACAGCGTCACAAACTCTGACCCGGCGCCGGAGTTTGGCTTCACCACGACTGGAAGCAGCAATGTGCCATCTTCCACCTTTGCCACCGCTTCATCGGCGCGTGTCGTCACGTAGGACCGAACGTAGGCAAGCCCCGCTTCCTTGAGCACCTGCTGCGCGTGACCCTTGTCCTGTCGGGAGGAGCGCGATGTGGCGGGGTTGTTGCCAAACGCGTTCACGCGCGTGTAGACACAGGTGGGCACCTCCGCCTCAAGACCATCGAGTGCCTCCACGACGTCCTCGTCAAAGCCCATGCGCTGGGCGAGAGACTGAACAGACTCGCCGCACAGCCGAGCATTGACATAGTCGAGGGCCGGCACCACGCCATCGCCGGAAGCGTAGCAGCCAATAACGTACGAAAAGCCTTCTTTGACAATGAGGCTCTGGTAGGCATTCTCGTAGATGCGCACATCGTGTGCGGCTCCGGGAAACACCAGTTCTGTGTGCATGTACCAGAGCGGCGCCTTCTTCGGTGACAGGAGGCAAGCCCGCACCTCCGCCCAGTCAATAGAAGCCGGCGACGACACAGTACCATTGCTGCCCCTCTCGCCGCTGGCGACGGCCTTGGCACATCCTTTTTGCTCTTCTTCGTCCTGCGGCTTTGCAGTACCGTTCAGATATGGAAAGTGCCGAAAGGCAGCGGCGAGGTCGTCGCGCAGGCTGTCGACATACTCGCGCTGTTTCGGCACCATCCCAACGGCCAACACGAACGGAGCGGTCATTTTGCCTTGAACCGTCGCCCGGCATTTTTCTTCGTCGGGGTAATAACTGTTCACGGTGGAGATGGCGCAGGCAGCTGAACAGTGGTAACGCAGCTGCAGCGCCTGCACCAGCTGCTGCCGCTCAAGCAGCATCAGTGGCGACAAGGTGAGCGCTGTTGGCTGATTGGGTGGGTGCTGCGTAGGTGGGGTAGGTGGGGTTTTGGTCTGGCGCGCAAGCCGACGCGGTGGCCGCCGCGTCCCCGACAGAGGGAGCAGAGGCCCATTCAGCGAAGTGGTGTTGGGCGGAAGCGTCGTGGGGGGCGGCATGCTGTTGGCCCGGTCCTGTGACGTTGCTGTCGACGATGTAATCGGCGCGTCGGAGCGTATCCGTGCGCTCGAGTTTCCCATAGGGTTCTCTGCGTTCATCAGAGCTCACATGTGCATGCACACACACACAGTCGAGAACAGAACCAATCGCAGACACGGAAGCACCGGGGGACCGTTTTGAATTTGTAGAGCACGTCAGCGCGCGTGCGTGTCCGTGTGCGCGTACGGGGATACAGGAGAGCAAATATGTGAGGATGTACACAAATGCGCCCACCCTGCAGATTCAACATCACAACCCCCCCCCGCACACACACACGCGCGCGTTGCACGCTGACAGAAAAAAGAAGCTACCCTCCTCGACGTCGATTGGCGGACTGTATAGGGCACCGAGCCACACTATCTGTCCGCTTTCCACCGACGCAGCCTCCTGTTGCACTCACCGCCTCTGGAGCAGCAAAAAAAAAGGGAGAAGAGAGAACAATACCGCGGAGAAGGAACGGAGACAGAGACGCGTGCAGTTGCACAGAGTATAAGGAAGTCTGCGCTCCCAGGCACTCGCACACGCGCAGAGCGCAAGAGAAAGCCACGCAACGAAATATACGGGAAGCAGACGCTCACAAGAACGAAAGACGAGCTTTTCCCTCTGCCGCCTGTGGCAAAGAGCGGCAAACAGAAAAGGCAGACCGACAGATAAGAGGGGAGCAAGCCAAACCAAAGGAAAGGCAAGAAAGCACTAAAGGGGAGGGGGAGCTCGCTGATGTGCGGGCGTAAGTGTGTGTGTGTGTGTGTGTGTGTGTGCGGCGTACGGCAAAATGACAGATGGAGGGGGAGCACAACCCCAGGAAGAAAGCGAAACAAAAGAGGGCTTGCTGTTGAAAGAGGTCGGAAGAGATGGTGGACAACACAGACAACCACTCACTCACTCACACACACACAGGCATGCGTGTGAGCACGGACAACAAAGTCATTCAACCAGAACTGTTGAGAGAAGGAGAAAGCGGAGGGGCAACAGCGAGCCGGCAAAGCGAGTTAGAGCGAAAACGCCAAACGGAAAAGCCCAACAAACAAGGAGAAACAAGAGAAGGAGAGGATGTGCGTGTGTGCACTATTGGATTGCACGTGTGTGTGTGTGGGTGGGCGGGAGAGATCGATGCGAGACAAAAGGCGGTGTCCAACGCACCTGCGCACTCCGAAAAGAAAACGCGCGCGCGCACGCACACACGCGCACACCTACGCCGGGTCAGAGGAAGAGCAGGGAAGGAGAGAGGGAACGGAGCGGAAAACAACAACAACAGCAACAACAAAACAATACTGGCAAGGGCCCTTACAAGCAAACAAAAAAAAAGGAGACCGAAGGAGAAGAAAACAACTCGGCGCGAGCAAACCAAAAGCTGTACGCTCGGGCAACACACGCGGAAAACACACGCAGGCGTGAGAGAAAGAAGGTCTGAGCCGTGGGGAGACAGGGCACGGCAAAGAGAGGAAGACGGTAATGATGATGGGGATGCGTCTGTGTGTAGTGAGCCGCGAGGGTGAGGTGTTGGGGAGGGGGACGTCGCTCAACGGGTTTGGATGGGACGATGAGGGAAAGGGGAGGGGAAAGGCGCAGAAGACAAAAAGATATGATGATAGGGGAGGGTGAGGTTAGGATGGGTGGTGGAGGGGGGGAGGGGGCCGATTCTCGAAAACACCAAGGAGAAATGAGACGACTCTCAGCGGCGACCTCGACGAGAGCGTGCACTTCAGTATCCGCAGCAAAGATTACACACACACGAGCGCACGGCAGACAGCGGAAGATGAGCACCCCTTTCTTCTGTTTTTTTTTTCTTTGGCGGTGACCTCAAAGCTGAGGCGGGCAATGCGCTCGCTCCTCGCCGGCCTCCTCTCTACGTGAAGGCTCCGTGCGCTCGGCAAAGCGCGCGTCGGCTGCGGTGAGGAGAGGAAAGCCGCCGGTTTGTCAGCTTCGCGCAACTGCGCAGCAACGAGCGGCCGCACTCAGCGGTGTCCGATGGTAGGAAAAGAGCAGAGGGGCAAGGATAAGTTCTGTGAGTGTGTCCGTGTATCGAGGGGCGTATCTATACCTGCCGATGAGCAAGTATGCTTATGCTGGAAAAGACATCGCGGGTAGACGAAACGGGTTCATACACCGAAACGTCGGGGCAGCGGAAGGCGGCACGGAGATGATATGACGGCACACCAAAAGCAAAAAAAAAACAAAGAGGGATGGGAAGAGAATGTGAAAGAAGCAAACAACAACAAAAAAAAAGAAAGCGAGAGAGGCGTACATCGCGTGTGTGAGTGACAGTGATACACCGGGGGGATGTGAGGAAAAGAGAGGTGAGAAGAGAGGTGAGCAGGGCGCGCGCGCGCGATGGGTGTCATGCCTTCATGCACAATCGCCGTAGGCCTGGCACTGCTGCACAGGTGTGTGGTGGGGGAGGGAGGCGGAGCAGGAAGTCGAAGACGGTGTTGCCTGTGGCAGGGAGGGAGCACCGCCACATTCTCGCGCCCCGATTCCACCGCCTCGCCACAGCATTTCTGTTACGATTGCCCGTCGTGTAAGGCGACAGGTGCTTACGTGTGTCATTCTTGTCGTTTCTTTTCCTTTTGCTTGTATGCAGTTACGAGTGTGAACAGTAGTGGCACTGAGACGGCGTCTCGACGTCCCCACGAGGGAAGGATGTAAAAGCGCGCGTGTGAACCGTCGACACGGTAGGGAGCCGGATGACACTGTTTGATGCGGACGGTGAAGAAGTCGTGACAAAGAAACAAGAGGGAGAGACAGGACGCTTCGCAGCCATCGAAGAGAACGCGGCGTACAGGAACAACACTCTATGCTGCACCATCACGGACCAGGGAGATGGGGGCGGAAGAGTGAGGGAGGGAGGGAGGGGGGGTTGAAGCGAGACGGACAGACTCCACAGCCAAAGCGGAGCTGCTCTGCTTCCGAGCAGCCTGGGAAGGAGGGGCCGAGAGACAGAAAGAGAGTCATGAAGCGCGAACGGCCAAAGGGGAACAAGCATACACACACACACACACACACACACGTCTGCATAAAGACGTATCCGCCCCATTCGCTCCTCCTTCCGTCCCTTATCGTTCGGCCACTTTGAAAAAGCAGCCGGAAAACGTAACAGTGACCTCTCCCGCCCCCTCCCTTCCTTCCACCAACCTTCCTCGCTCCCTTCGATGCCGATGGCGCAAACGTGGTGCTCAAATCATGACAACTTGGAGTGCCGGCTGCCGCGTCTTCGTGGACCCTTCGCCATGGGTAGAACCCGGAGTCTTGGAGCGTGCACGGCCTCTCCTCGACGCGGCCATGGGCACCTCGACATCCTGCGTGTCAGCCGCTTCTTTTTGCTGCCTCGACTGCAGCTTCTCGTCGGCCGTCGCCGCCGCCGTCTCCGCCACAGACGAGGTTGCCTTAGGATGAGCGGCTGTCGCCGCCACTTTCGCCTTGGTCTCATTGCTGTGTGTGCCGTACGCAGCTTCTCGAAGGTTCATGAGCAACTCCTCCGCAGTGAGCGCGGTGTCGTCCACCTTCAACGACGGTGGCCGCTCCTCCACAAAGTACTGAGGTCCAACTCTTACCTGCGACCTCGATGCCGTCGAACCCTTGGCCGGTGTACCCCATCGCGTGGTTACGCACTCGCTGCTCCGTGTCGCCGCCGATGGCGCCGTACTCGCTGGCAGTGACCCTGATGAGGACGCTTTTGCGGAGCCCGATGCGGCTGCCTCGGGCGTGGGCGGCTGAAGCGGGAACGCAGCATAAATCCGGTCATGCTCTTCGTACTGTTGTCGTTCTTCCATGGATAGGGCATCCCATTTTTGGCGCATGGCAATCTTGAAGAGTCGATTGCCGATGCCGCTGCTGTAGGTGCGCACCATGCCGTATCGCTCGCACATCACCAAGTAGAAGCGTTGAAACGCCGCCGTGGCAGCGTTGCCTGGGGTGAGCGGGAAGTAGAAGGGGAACTCCAGCGCAGCCTTTTGCAGATCGCCAAGGCTGGCGTAGCGCTGTGACGCATCGCTCAAGCTAAAGCCGTAGTCACGGCAACAGTAACGAATGAAGAGCTTGCGTCCACACGCCGTCTCCGTCTCACGCTTTCGGCCAAAGCACGAGTATCGCGCCTTCTCCTCCTTCGACAGCTGAGACCACTGCCTATGCACGTCGTGGTGCAGCGGAAAGAAGGCTCCGTTCATTTTCACCACGTGCTCCAGTCGCTTCGACTCCTTAAAGGCCCAGAACGAGTTGTGGATCGCTTTGGCCTCCGGCAGGCTGTGCATCACTGCGAGTATCTTAGCCGTGAAGGCGTGCTTTCTCTCCATCTCCGCGATGTGGGTCTTCATGTTTCCCTCCACCCACTTCACGAGGTCAGTTTGCTCTTGCAGCGAGAGGCGCGAGACAGCCTCCTGCGCATGTGTACGCCCCCACACACGCACCTCGTACAATGCGTCGGACAAGGCAAGACTCACCTTCTGCTGACCGCGCGGTCGCCCCACAAATTCCTCGGCGACGACAGGGCCGAATTGGCGCGACCAGTCCTCCAGCGGCGGCACCAGGGTGCGGTCGAGGTAGTTTCGGATGACATACGCAAACAGCGTGGTCGCTCCAGCGGCGAGCAGATGCTTTGAGCTCGTGAATGACATCCGTCCATACGTTGTCAAAATCGAATCGACCCACTTGGAGTACATCATCCCCGTTGTAATGTCCCCCGTCACCGGATCGGTGAAGTGCTCCCAGTCCTCTGCGGTGGGGGGCTCGAGTCCGAGCTCTGCCAGCTTCTCTAGGATGAACTCTCGGTGCTCTCTCTTGCAAAGTTGCTCCAGGAGCATGCTGAAGACGCGAGTCGACGTGCGGATCCCATATTCGCGGTTGCCGCGGAAGAGGGATACGCGGGTGGAGTTCGTCATGATTGGAAAGAACACCTGCTTCTTAATGCTGGGAGGGTAAAACCGGATCTTCTCCTCCACGTCGCGCATCAGCTGCTGCTTGTACTCGCGGCGCCGTCGCAGACTAACATCATCGCGATTGCGTATCGCGATCCGCGACAGCTTCTTCTCGGTTGGGATTAGACGGTCCGCTGTGAGGTAGTTGAACTGCTTTTTCGTTCTAGTTCGAACACTTCTACGCGACGCGGTGGGGTACGTGGAGGACCAACGATGCGCCATGGACAACGTGCCACAAAGCAAGTAAGAGGGGTCTGTGTGAGTGGCTCGGACGTGACGAGCCGCGGCTGCGGCGCGAACAGCTGTTACCGCCGTGGAGGTACATGGCGATGCCCGCAGCCGCGGCGACGTGGCTGAGGGCGATGGATTTGAGAGGCAAGCTGCACCAGGGCCCCAGTGCACTGGCAAGCGCCGTATCACATTGCCAAACATCTCAGCCGCTCGTCTTCACAGCTTCGCGACAGAGGAAAAAAAAACAAAGAACGAATACACTAATGGAGCCGAGGCAGTCACCGGGGGCAACCGCAGGTGTCAATGCCGATGCGATTGTCTGCGCGACCCACACAAAGCAGGCACACACACACACACACACGCACACACGCACACACAGAAACCGAGGGAAGATGCAGATCAGCAAACGATGCGCCCTCCAGCAAAGGCAGAAGGAAAACGAGCAGGACGAAAAGGTGTGCAGTGCTCCGTAGCGATACGTTCTCCTGCCCTTCACTCTTAACACACGCACAGACACAGCACGAGACACACGCAGAGCAGTCCGATGCACGAGTTAGACGAGAGCTCGAGAGAGCTGGGGCGAACGTGGCAAAGAAAAGGCCTTCAACGAGCACAGACCAGCACGCAGGCGAACCCGCACGCAACGCCTTTTTGAGGGTTTCTTCGTTTCGCCAGATTTGACGGCGTAGGTAGAGGCGCGGGGGCGAGAAAAGAGGGCAGCGACGGCGTGAGGTGGGCGAGCACGGACAGAGACGACACACAACCACCAGAAAAGGCGGCGCGCCGACAGAGCCTAAGAAGCAGCAAATTCTATACAAAACGGAGGGTGAACCAGCAAAGAAAATGAACGGCTTCTCCAGTGGCTCGAGAACCGCAGCCGTTGCTGTGGGGGAGGGGGCGGCTCGCCGCAAGCGAGGTAGCCCGTGTCGATCTTAGCCTCGTCTCTCTAGTGCTGCCCTGCGTGCTGTCCTTCCCACCTCCCTGGCTGGTGAGGAGAGGCGCAGGGCACGCAAGGGAAAGAAAGATCGCGTGCGTCCGCCTTTCACTGTCTCGCTGCTCCGCCTTTCTCCCGCCACGGTGAGACGTATTGCCTTCTCTGCTCTTCCAGTCGGATCCGCCTATGCGTGACTACACCCCCATAGACTGCGATGCCGCTGAAGCTCTTTTTTTTGTCTTGTGTTCACCTTTCTTCCCTTCCTCCTCGCGCTGTTGTGTAGACTGGGAGCCTGTTTCTGTGAAGATGCCGTTGTGTGCAATCTTTGGGATGCGTGTGTGCGTTGTGTCTGTGTGTGTCTCTGTGTGTGTGTGAAGGTGCGATTGTTGATCTGTGTCAGGATTAACGATTTCCTTTCAAGCCGGTGTGCGAATCTCGTCGCACCCGCACCCCATCACCCAAGTCAAAAACAAAAACAGCAAAGGATGCAGTGAAATCGCGTGTGCCTGCGCGCTGTGGCGTGGCTGGCCAGCATGGGAGAAGGGAGAGGAGAGTGGTGGGACGCAGAGCATCGAGCGCACTCCAAGTGAGAGAAGAGCGAGGGCAGAGATAGAGTGGAATGAAGCACAGCAGCATACCGGCTATGAGGAGACACGGATAGGTTTCCATCAGTAGTACTACCACTGCTATGATAAGTTCCCCCTCCCCACGCCCACTGCAGCAGAGCGCTTGCGCACACGTGTGCTCCCCTTTCAGGCAGCACGCATGCTGCTTTTGTTGCTCTCTCTCTGATTTTCTCTTTTGGCCATCGATACTCTCGTTCCTTTCCTTCACTCACACATGTAAATGCTTGTGTGGACGTCGGATGTGCGTGCGCGCGTTGTCGAGTTAATGCATGGGCAGTGAGAAAGCGGGGCAACATGGCCATCAGCAAGCACAAGCACACATGTGGCTAGGACAGTGGCCTAGCACGCACGAGGCGCGCCAGTCGGTGAGGTTGTCCTGCAACACAGCGCTCGGAGACGCAGATGCAGGTGGGCTACGTTGCGCCTTCGCGAAACAAGGCCATGACGCGGGCCACCTCCTCGTTGGTCACGCCGCACTCCCGTCTTGCCGCTCCACCTTTACGGCCTCGGCGGCCTGTGCCCCGTTGAATTGAGGGCTTGCTCACGCGCCTTGTCTGCTCGGGAGCAGTAGCTTCTCGCTCCTCCGATGCACTCTTGATGGCGTCGAAACTCACAGCACGCGGCTTCCTACCGCGCTGGCGCCTAAGAGGCACTCCGCTTGCCATCAGCATGTCACTGACCCGGTGGCGCTTGTCACGCCCCTTTGAAACGGTTGGCGCTTGCCGCGAGCTTGCAAATTTCATAGCCTCCCAACCCCCTTGCCTCGGAGACGCGAGCGCATCCGCCATTGCAGCTTCGGGAGAAGGTATGCGATGCTGCTTGCCTTCCGCCTCGGTAGGCGCCCGTGCCTCCCTCGCTAACGACGATGCACCTACCGAGGACTCCGCCGCGTCTCCCTCGATCATTGCGGCTGTGATGTCCTGCACGGCGCGCCACACCTTGCGCCGCTGCTCGTCGGAGAAGGTCGCCAACGCCACACCAATGCTGTCGCGGCGGCGCTCTCGGGAAGGGAGCGGTGCCGCGAGCGCGCCGGCTGCCCGGAGAGAGCGGAGACACTCGTACACACTGCCCTCCAGTGCGCTGTGAACCTGCCGAATCCACGCGTATTCGGCGGCTGCGCCGCCGTGGACCCTAACCTTGCTGGCACTTGCTGCTCGTTCCTTCACATTGACACCCGGCTGCGTACGTTCTTCAGCATCCAGTGGTTCTCCTTCGGATGCGGGGTGCGATCCGGCATCGGAAGAAAACTCGCCTCGCTCGCTCCGCGGATCCCTCTCCGTGTCTGCAGTTTCAAGCGCGGTGGTCGTGACTGCCGCCGCGACTGTGGGGCCCCCACGCGCAGGCAGGAGCAGCGCCGCTTCGGCTCTCTCCGCGCGGTTGCGAGGGAAGCAGAACTCGATGGAAAGCTGCTGGAGAGCCGAGAGGGTCGCAAAATTTGCCTTCTCTCTGCCCGAGGTCTGTGTGCCGTCGTCGGACGTTGAAGACGCCGCTCCTGTTTCTAGTTGCCCAACGCCATGCCCGTTGTAGGACTCGGCGAGGGCAGCATACAGGTCGGTGGGCGATGCAAAGGGCATGCTGACGCTAGAGTAGATGTGGGGCTTGGCGGCTACTCCTGCGGTCTCCGTAACCAGGAGACTCGGCCGCGGTGGCACGTGCGCGCAGCCAAAACATGCGTAGCTCACCTGGCTTTGCAGCGAGAGATCCTCAAAGGCCGGGCGCGCCGCCTGTGCAGCCTCGCGGCCTTGAGTGACCCGCCGCAGCGTCGGCGAGGACGTTGACCCGCCACCGCGGGGTAATGTGAAGAGTGCCACCAGCTGATGGTGCAAGTTCCAGAGTGTATCGTACGTGCGCTTTGGATGGGTGACGGCGCGCACCTCGTCGCGCGCGAAGAAAAGCAGCCAGAAGGCCTTCTGCACGGCGATATCGACCACGGCGTCGTGCACGAGAGAGCTGGCGTGGCGGCGCACGTAGACAAGGTTGCCTATGAGGTCGCCTGTTGATGCTCGAACGAAACGCTGCCAGAGTGCGGCAAGTTGCACGTCCTCGTTATTCCGCAGATGCCATTGAAACGGCATCGTGGAGGCGGACGCGGTCGTACCGATGCGTCCGCGGGCACGCTGTTGTCGGGAGGCGCTTCCGCTTCTCTCGTTGGACGCGGCTGCCAGACTCGATAGGAAGGTCGAGCGGTCGCTAGGCAGCGTGGTGACGGTCGCTCCCTCGCTGTTCATGAGTTCGAGAACCACCCGGTCTACATCGTACGCACGTACGTGCGCTGCCTCCTGATCGCGCATCACCTCGAGCGGCGATGCCTCTGCCGGCGCGTGGCTGCTACCCCCGTCCGCTGCGTCGGCCTCCGTCTCTTCCTTCCCCAGCGCCTCGCGCTGCTGAACCGCCACTTCGGCCTCCGCGAGCATGCTCTCCATCTCAAACGGCATGTTGTTCTGTCCGAACACGGCGTAAACACCGCCCGACTCGCGAACTCGCAGGGAGAGCTGCGCGCTTTTAGCCCCGAAGAGGAATGTGTTCTGCTCCTCCTCACTCATTGTATCCCACGACGTGGTGATGGCGTCGGCAGCTGCAGCGCCCGCCGAGGGCGTGCAAAGTGTAGGCTGCCGCCCCACGTGGGCCTCGTCGACCCAACTGCCATCCTCCGCCACGCGAACGTCTGCGCTGTGCCGCGCAGCGGTGGCACACGGGAGCGACTCGGGAGATGGCGCGTCGCTCCAGGAGGCGGCCCCATCGCAGTACTGCAGCGGCGCAAGATCTGAAATGTTAATTGTGGGTCGTCCTTCGCCGAAGCTGAATGGCCGCGTGTGCGGCCCGCAGACCCCAGTTGTGCGATGGCGCTGCGTGAGAACAAAAGCGTTCCACGCCGCCACCGGCCCCTCGAAGGCGGAAAACGCGCCATCCGCGCAGCCGTCGATGGCGCCGCCGGTGTCGCCGAACGTGGCGAGCGCTTCACACAGGGCAGCGCTGAAGAAGTGCACCTGCTGGGGATCGGTGCCGAAGATGCGCGTCATGGCTTCCTGCACATCCGCCGCGGTTGTGTGTCGCATCGGGCACTCCACAACAGCCGCGCCGCTGGCAGGCACGACAACTGACTCCGTTGCGTCCTCAACGCCTTCGTCGGAGGGCGTCATAGGAATGTCCTCGATGGTGGCTTCGGCGCCTAGCACCCCTGTGCAGCTTGTCTGAAGTCCCGCCGCCTTCTTCACCGCAAGCAATACAACCTCCTGGACCTGGTCCCACCAGTGGTGTTGCGTGTGCAGCAGACGGAACACGAGGGTGCGCAGTACCTTGCTGCGTCCGATCACCTCTCGGTGCGTGAACGGCAACGGCACCGCCGATCCTGAGAAGCCAGCTGCGCTCTCTGTGCGGGGAGGCGCAGCGTTGGTCCCCTCGGCCCGCTCCAAGTCCAAGATCCAGCCACTCGCGAAAAAGAGCTCCCGCTTGCTGATGCGGTCCAGCAGCGGCATGCATCGCCTCACCCGATCTGCAGGGTCGATGTGCGTGACGACGGCTGTGTGGTGGTCTGCGACGTGAAACAGAGCATCGAGCAGTGCAAACTGATCCGCCTGGGCATCTAGACGGTCTAGATCGAAAGCGCACCGCATGGAGACGGTAGGGGGAGGAATGGCCTCCTCGACAGAGACGCTCTCGGTACCCTTGGCCTCGGCTGCGTCAGATACCTCTGTGTCTGCCGCGTTGTCGACAAGCTGACGAACCTCCTCACGGCCCTGTGGGGTGCTCTCCGTGGCGGCCTCGCTCATGCCTGATGCTGGTGTCCCTTCAATAGCCCCATCTGGTGCGGCATCATCCGCGCTGCGCACAAGTGCGCCAGCAGCGCCACCATCGCGGTACCGTCGCGTGGAGTCAAGGGTGTCGGGTGACGCAGACGGAGCCGGTGGCAGCGGAGGCGCTCCAGGAGACGCGCTGCCATCTCCATCTGCCACAGGCATGCTCGCATCACTGGACACCAGAGCATCCGCCTTCCCGCTCAGCGGCTCCATCATGGCATCACCGTAGAGCGCGCGTTCAAAGGCGGCCTCCGCAGACGCAAATGTCACCCGTGGTGTTGTCGTTGTCATTGCCGACGCGGTCTGAGTCTTGTCCTCGTTGCTCCTGGCAGCCTGCTGAGGCGGAGCGGCGCTCTTGAAAGGCGCCCCTCCGCCTCCCCGCAGTAAGTGGCCCGGTATCCGGGGAGATGGATTCGGAGGTACAGGCGCGGCGGCGCCGGTTGCAACGGCGGCGCAGCCTTCACGACATTCTTTGCTCGCTCCCGTTGCCTCTCCAGTCGGTCGCGCGATTGGCGTATTCGAGGTGGAGCCAGGGCCCGGCGTGCTGCGGCTGCCCGTGGCGCCTCCGTCTCCATCGCCCATAGAGACGATGCCACCGTAGAGTGCCTGCTCAAACGCTACCTCGGCGGTGAGATGCGTGCGCCTTTCCTCATCACACCCTGAGACGGACGGCAACAGGGGTGGATTCCTGATGTCGCTGCTTCGGCCAGGATTCGCACGTGGGGGTTGCGCCACAGGGGTCGGCTTTGCACCAGTCTTCACCGAGAGAGTTTCGGGGCCTGTGAGACTTGCGCTAGCACGATCCCCAGGCGCCTCTATGGCCACCGCACCGGAAGCTGGCGTGATGTCCTCGATACGGGGCGCGGCACGGACAACGAGGTTTCTGTCCGCCACCTCGCTGGACGATGCAGCATCGACGGTGCCAGCTGAACTAACCGAAGACGGATGTGCAAAGTCCTTGTAAAGCGCCTCTTCGAACGACTCCTCCCAGAGGCTACGCTTTTCTGCGGAAGCCTTCGCGTCACTTGGCGTCGCCCGCGAAGCGACGCGCCGGCGTTGCAGAAAAACAGACCCGCACACGCACCTTGGAAGTGTGAAAACCCTCAAAGAGCACGACGATGGCCGATTGCGGATTGGCCGCCGCGTCGAAAAGCGGACGGAGAGCAGGCTGCGCATCCACGCAGGTGTGCTGTGACCGCCTCCTTCGCCACCGCCGTGTGGCGGTAGCACGACGGATGCGGCATATGTCAACTTCCTCATTCCATTGGATGTGCCGCCGTCTTTCTCTTGTGCGAGAGTTTGTTCGACGAGGAGGAGGGTGATTGCCCCTCTATACGTCGGGCTCTATGCTCTGTGCTATATGTATGTGAGAGAACAAAGAAACGGGGGAAGGGGGACGGCGTGTAAGCGAGACAGTTGTGCCTCTGCGTTCCCTTGAAAAAAAAAGCAACAGCAAGGGTGGCTTCGCGTATATGTTTGTATGGTTGATAAAGGTGATTCACCTCTTCTTCGCCTGCTCCCCACCAACCTCGTCTCGAGAGTGGGTGTGGCGCTCTTCGCAGTAGCAAAGCACGTCTTCTCTGATGTCCTGCCTGCACCTACCTCACGCGCTGCGGGCAGCACGCACGCAGATTACGAAAGCGGTGTATACGTGCCGGAAAGGAAGCGATCGAGGATGCTCGAACACCAAAACAAAAAAAATTCTCCGCTTGGCGTGCTACACGGAGAGTATAACCACGTGCACAACATCAAGCAAGCACGCATCCATGACATACAGACACACAGCACGCATTACGGTGATACACGCGAAGAAAGGAGAGCAGCAAAGGCGAAAAAGGAAAGGCTTGAAATCACGTCAGGTACGTGCGCATTCTCAACTCCCCCACCCCTCCCACACACACACATACCAGCAGCGAGGGGAGAAAAAGGAAGGACACAGTAGTGTATAGTATAACGCAGATGAAAGCTGGTATGTACGCGCTCGTGCGCGGGTACCTGCGCAGGGAGTGACGGCGACGCTTTCCCTCTCGCCCTCCTGCGGCGGCACGTGATCTCTGCATCTTCAACAGAAAGCAGCTAATGGGACATCGTCTGCTTGTTTTTTCTTTTGGGCTTACTTGTTGGTGCGTCTCGTTTCCATCCTTTGAAAGCGTATGTTAGCTTACCTATGCTTCTTGTCTTCTGGTTGCTGTTCATTCGCGGTGCCGTGTGTGCTAACCTTCAGCGCATGCAAGCGTATCTATATGTAGGTGTATGTATGTACGATGAGGTTGGGAAGCGCGAACTGAATGAACACGAAAACACGTTCGATGAGACACAACGACAACACATAAAACTAACGAAAACAAAAACAAAAACGAGGAGGAGGCAACCAATCGTACTGGAGCGAACACGCCTGCAGCGACCACAAAGTGGCACAAAAATCAAAAATCGAGGTCGAGGCGGCACCAAGGACATATACATATATATATATATATACCACAAGAACAGGTGCACGGATGCGAGCAAGCAAGCAACGGTGACTTGCAGAGAGGAAGATACAAAGACCACCACCACTGGCGATATCACGTTACATCCTCTGAATGGATGTAAGATGGAACGCACAACATGGGAGGAGGGCGGGTGGGGGCGAGAGAAAAGTGTCACAGCACACATACACACAGGCAGACACACGGCGATGCAGGAGAGACGCGAAGCGGAGACAGCGAGACAGCACAGGACTCGCGGGACCAGCAGCAGTGGTAGTGACACCTCCATCGCCTGTATCGACGCCATTTTCTTTTTGCTTGCCTGCTTGGGGGGATTCAGACACAAATGAACGGCATACAAACAACGAAGAAAGAAAAACCAGCTCATGGCGAGAGACACACACATACATAGATGGCAAAGGAATAGAAGAGAGAAGGGGAAAAGAGAGTGATGGTCGTGGGGAGGGTGGTGGGGGCAATGAGAAAAAGAGAGAGGCAGGCGGTGCCCTGACGACCAGTACACACACATACACAACAAGAAAACATATATCAATAAACTCACACATACATACAGCAAAAGTGTCTGTATATCCATTGTTATGATGGAGACATAGGTACAGATGTATCTCTCTATCTCTACATATATGTGTGTGTATGTGTGTTTGTTTGTCGTCTTCTATCGGGAGGAAGCCTTTAATGAAGAAGGGGTGCGGGCCAAGAAGGTGTGTGTTTGTGTGTGTGTACATACATGAGGGAGGGAAAGCGCAAAAAACAAGCAAGCAAGCAAACACGCACAATCAAACCGAATGGCGTCGGAGGCAACAAAGCACTACGCACGCGTATCCGAAGGTAGGACGGAAAGGGTCTCGGGTCCCGTCACGCAGGAATGCAAGCCGAGGAGGAGGGGTGGTGGCGTGCAAGGCAAAACGCGGCGCTCTCTCTTTACGTGCCTACAAACGAATACTACTAGCTTGGAATCCTTTGTTCTCATTCCTCACCCGCCTCCTCCCTCCCTCCAGCACCAACCTCACGCTCGCGTATCTTCAGTTATACTAAGTTTGAAGTTGGGGCGGCACATCCGCCTCGTAGAACTGCTGCTTCTCTGCATCGAATTGGTACTGACGTCGCTGCTCCGAAGGGGACTTCGCAGGAAGTCTGCCAGCGTCACCGCCAACCGTAGAATCGTACAGCCACTCCGGGTTGGGTGCCCCTTGAGCACGGCGCTGCGCATCCGCGTCGAAGTCACCTGCACGTGCTTGATCGTGGCCATCATATTCATTTTCGTCGCACATCCTGATCTCTTGCTGGCACGGCTGCTGGTTGTACGCCTCCGTCTCGCAGGCGCTCGTGGGGCGGTGGTTCTCGTAGTCGTCATCGTCTATGTAATAGGGCGGGCTGCACTTGGACTTCGGCGCCGGTTTCGGTGCTCGTGTACCACCAGCATCTTCCCTTTGACCGAGGTCTCCCTGCTGCATGGAATTCACAGTGGGTGATGGAAAGACATTCGACTGCGCTGGCTTGCGCGTGAGATGTGGCAGGCGGCGAGGGATGCTGCGCTGGCCCATCCCGGGGAAGCCGGCTACACCTGACTCCTCCGGCACACTGGATCGGTTGCCGGTGGGTGTGGCCGCCTGCCCACGCCGCCCGCGCGGTTGGGGCGGTTGCTCGCGCGTCAGACTCCCCATCATGTCGCTGCAGGGCGGCAGAGATGATGCGGGCTTCCCGGAAACAGCACCGGTGCGCGCGCCGCGGTTTCCAGCCTCAGCTCGGAGCTGAGCCTTCGGGGCATCGGCAAAGCGCAGGAATGCGCTCGCGCTGTTCGTCTCGAATTTCCTCGCTTCCTCCGCCCGCCTGTCCTCGGCAGTAGGCACTGGTGCTGTGGTGTTCACGGGTTGGGTTGCGCGAGATCCGCCAGCTGCCACCTGGCGGCCCTGGTGGGGCGTGCGAGATGCAGGGGCCGTGTCGTGCCATGAGAAGATGTTCAGGTGGTCCGCCGGTGCCGATCCGCGGCGGCGCGTCGGGTGGGCCGATTCCACGACAGCCGAGTTGTGCTCGTACATGCGGTCGAGAAACGACGGTCCAGTTGCCATCTGCCTTTGCGCGGCTGCGCAAAGAGTCCCCTCCGCCGGCGCCGGCGGCACGCCCTGGCCGGCATTGACTGTGGCCTGCAGCTCGGCCATGTCGCGCGCTTGGTGACGGCGACCCGAGGGGCGTTTATTGGCGTCGCGGGCCTCACTCTCTACCCCAAAGGTGCCTCCTGCAAAGAACATTGTTGAGACTTCACAAAGAAAAAGGTGAAAGAGGAAGTCGGTGCGGCTCTGTGTGTGTGTGTGTGTATTTATGCCCGTATGTGGAGAAGCAGTATCAGATCAAACTTCGCCCAGCCAGCGCAGTGAGACATTGAGAGAGGGTGGGATGGGATGCAAGACGGACGCAAGTCGGGAACCGGGAGACGAAAGGACGGGAGAGCAGAGACAGCAGAGGCGGGAGGTGGAGACGACTGCATGCGTGAGCGACGCGTGACACTCGAAAAGGCCGCACCGTCAGCATGGGCACAGCGACACATCACCGCAAGTGTGCCCACCGCGACTCGCACACGGGTTCGCTACCACCGGAGTGGCTTGGGCCACGGTATGGCTAAAACAGCAAGGTAGTCCCTCGTCGTTTTGCGCGAAAAATACACGCTGACCTCTTCCCCTTTCCTCCTCAAGGAGACCTTTGTTTTTTTTTTTCCGGCCCAGTACACTTGTCCACAACGCTTCTCGCTTCTCCTCATAGTGAAGCAGACGCATGCACGCACGCGTGCTGGAGCGGAGAGCACAGTAGTGCCGTAACGAGCGACGAGGAAAGGGACTCATGAGCAACAACACAGCAGACACGCTCAAGGAAAGAAAAGCGGCGTGTTCAATAACACACGACTTCGTTTCTTCGGCAGGGAGAGGTACTCGGAATGAGGGAAAAAAATGACCTCAACCACCCATCAAGCGCGGAATACGGCACATGAAAGCATATATGTATGTGCATTCCTACGCCAAACCTCTCCCCCAATCCTGCCTGACGATGCGACTTGAGCGTCATGTACGCATCCCTTGTAATACCTAATTTTCCCTGCTCCGTGACCCGCCCTCAACAGCAACACAGCAAGCTGGTCTTCAGAGAGAGTGGTGCAAACGAGCAGACGGCAAGTGCACGACATGCCAGGAAACAAACAAAGCAGGCACGTGCAACCCGGTGGGTGTGCGGAGAGGCCCTCTTCGGAGGTTAGCCGGCTACGCCAAGGAAGACCTTGGCACGCCGCACTGGAAAACGGGCAAGCGAGTCGGGCAGGGACGGCAGCGAAGTAAGGCACTGCTGCGTCAGCGTGTGCTGGGGCCGTGCTCGTAGAGCAACATGTGACCACACCGCGGAATCTGTCCCTTGCAGCGTTGCTTCGTTCCTCTTTCGAGCGTGTGTGCGTGCGTTCCGAGAAAAAAGGAGACAGGGAGGCCCGAGTGAGGTAGCTCATGCATACGACACACGCAAGGCAAACCGTCACGCACGAAGGGTCGCGCACGCCGTCGCGCACGAGACGGAGAGCAAGAGCCTCGAGCGGAGAAAACGGCAGGAGGCATGAACAGGGAGGCGTGTAGCCAAAGAAGAGTGCTATGTATGCGGGCTCGCAAGCAAGTCTTTCCGCCAACCTTCTCACGCCTCCGCGAAGCACGAGTCACGTACGCGGATGAGAGATTTCTTTCGTTTCACTTTTTGCGTTTCTTGCTGCCACTAGGTTTGGAGCCACACCAATATTCCCTTGGTGAGGCCTTTTCTGTCGACCAAGCGAAAAGGACAGCGCTGCAATGACGTTGCTCGGCGCTCCGAAGCCGATGATGGCACCGCGCCAGCGTGCCTTTCCCGTTCGTGTCCCTTTCGCGCTGCATTTGCGGAGCACGGCACCTCTCACCTCGGCGAAGCCGTCCCTACCCGGCAGGAGGGCACCGCCGTACCTCTCTCTCCCTTGCTCAGCCGCGGCCAGTTTTGGCGATCGCCCCTTCCCGTGTCTCGGCCCACAAGATTTTTCATGCGCTGCACGATGTGGATGCGAAACTCGCGTCCAGCTGCCGCGGTAGAAGTACGAAGGTCCGTACGCCGCCTTGCGGCAATGGTGACAAAGACGTGATCTGCCTCGCGGACGCCACCTAGGGAGAGCCAACGGGAAGCGCCGCAAGCCACTTCTGGCCGTGCTCTTCTTTTTCCAATGATCAGCATAACAGCCTGACGCTCTCCCGGTCTTGATAGCTCGGATATCCGCAGCATAGCTTCGTTTCCCCACGGCCAGTGAAGGAAAGGAGAGGGCCCCTGAGAAAGCGCTGGTGGCGCTCACGGCACCGGTCCCGCGAAACCAAACAGCACACGTTTACGCGCTTTATGGGCTCCGAAAGATGGAGTGAGCAGGCAGAGGAAGGGGTGCCTGTTGGGGGAGGGAGGGGGGGGCAGTTTCACGCCGGGAGCATCACTCGCGGTGCTAGCGCACGCTTCTTCGGTGGACCACGATGTCGCATTCCTATTTCGTTGCAGGGCCCTCACTGGTTCACCGCCGACACGGCGCCCTCGCCACGCCCCGACAGAGAGAGGCGCGCATGAGCCCTCTAAGCTAGCGTCGCTCCTCCTACGATCGTTCTTACACTTCCCTTCAGCGTGCGCGTACCGGGGGAGAGCGGAGGCCCTGTGTTGCTATGGAAGCGCCACTTGTTTTATAAACCTGCGGGTGCTTGACAAGTGGTGGAAGGGGATGCGACGCTGGCGCCTCGATGCTCCCAACAAGCGCGGTGGCGCGCGCGTCTGCACCTCATCCCCTGAGAGACGCGTCTGTGGAGCACATCATGTCGCAGTTGCCGCGATCGCAGAAGGCGGTGTCAAAGTCCAAAATGCGAGCCCGCGGTATGAAGCAGGAGTTGCGCGCCCCAGCGTGCGCAGCTCGCGGCGCACCTAGGCACCAAGGTACCGAGAAGGGCGATCCCATCCAAGTCCACGGTGGACGAGTCAGGGTAAGCCCCTCTGCGTGCCCGCGCAGAATTGAGGAGGGTGGTGTGCAGCATGAAGAGCGTAAAGGGAGACAGGATCGACGCGAACAAGCCGATGGCGTGCTCTTGGCTTTCGCTGGACCACGGTGCAGTATTTGCAACATTCTTGGCCGTGGCCTGTGCACCGATCTATCCCTTCCCTTCAAGATGCACTGCACTGCCGAAAAAATGTATGCGGCACGGCAGCCAAAGCCAACGACGACTCGTCCTCCATGTGCGCGATCAGCTCGCGCCCTGGGGACGTGAGAGGGGGTTCGCCGCGCGCATCCGATCAACGATGCGACGCACCGCTGACACAAGCCCACCCTCCTGAACCTCTTCTGCGCAGAACAATACATTGGCACTCATGGGCGTCACCGTCGAAGAGAGTGGCGCTGCCCACAATTGACCAGGTCAGACACTGGCCTACGGTAGCGCACCAGAACGCACCGGCCGGTGGGGTGCGCCACCTGAAGCATTCGCCGCTTGTGGACATGAGCACGAGCTTGCTGCGAGCCGTACCCGAAATCGGGATTGCAGCGTGAGAAGCCTCCAAAATCGGCCCGAAGCGCCCACTTCCTGTTGCGTGGCTCTTGCCGCCGCGCCAAGCAAGACGGACATGCCACCCACGGTATCTCTTGCTCTTTGCCAGAACGCATTAAGGTGTGGATCCGTGGTCGGGCAGCGGCGTCCTTTCATCTCTCGAGCGACCAAAAAAAAACTTTACGCTGCGCACCCTCTCCACCCGGGAGAGCCCTTCTCCATCATGTCGTCAGTATTAGGGAGGCGCGGCCCGACCCTTCTCGACTGCGAACGCCGGCGCGGCGTCGGCCACCGGCAGGCGGCGCTTTTTCCCTATCCTCGACGCCCGGAGACGGTCAAAGTGCCTCTGCGCCCGATGCAGGAAGTCCCGCGCCTCGGGCGGACTCGCTCGCATCACCTCCACAGCATCGCCATCCAGTGAGGCAGTGCTCTAGAGGTCAAGGGAGCCGTTCGGAAAGCGGGGGCAGAGCCGGCACATCGCGTGAGCCCTGCAGGCGCTGGTTCTCGCACAGCACCTCAGCCGGCTCCACGCCGAGGTCCTTCACCGACGAGGCCTTCACGCCGAATTCGCCTCGGCGCAAGGGGGGTGCTGGCACTGACCAGTGCGACTTGCTTGTGTCTCGGGAGAGTCACGAGTTCCTGTTCCGGGACGCCAAGGGCCGCCCTACACCGCAGGTCAACCCTTCCGAGCCCACAACAGTGCCGCCGTCGCGTTCTCCTGCCGCAGCGATGTACGCGGCAGATCGCAGACTTCCTTGAAGCGTGCCGACACTGGGGCACCTGCGGAAAAGACGCTCGACGCGACATCAGAGACTCCCCTCAAACGCCTTGTCTCGCGATGAAGAGGGCAGCCTTGATCATCCGCCGCAATCAGCGCATGAAAGTGTGCGCTCTTTTCACATGCGAAGCTGTGTCTCCTCTTGATGACCTTCTCAGGTAGCATCACATGAGTCGGCCTAGGGCAGGTTTGAAGGGAAGGAGAACGCCGCTACCACGCACGCGCGTCGCGGCGTCAAAGCCACTGCGAAAAAAAAAACGAAAAGAAAACACAAGCAAAGCAGCGCGGCGTTCTCCCCGTCGTCTTAGTCCGTACGACACTCTCGGCGTGGCGACGCCTCGCTCAGTGAAGTGGCACACACATACACACACGGATACAGGCAGAGTCAAGCGCCACAGCTTGCAAAAAAGCGTGCGCCCCAGCGCCAGCGAGGGCAGAAGGAAGGGAGGGAGGGAGAGGCGAGATGCCCCAAAACAACGCCCGGAAAGAAACCCCAGCCAACAGCGCACCAGCGCCGAGCAGCAGGAGGCACAGAGGAAGCTGAGAGGGAGGCAGCAGAACGAAGCAACGAACAAAAAAAAACGAAAAAAAAAGACGTGAAAAAGCACAGGCATGAATGAGGGCGTGGGTGGATGTCAGTCATCGGCAGGTGATGAACCTTTACGGAGCAGTATGCCGCTCAGAGGGGCGGCACTTTACAGCGTCGAGTTCAGTTCTCCCTGTCAAGATGCTGACGACGGCAGTCACCACCCCCTCAAGACCTTGGCCGCCAGACAAGAAGAGCCTCCGAACCAAAGTGCCGGGGTGCCGGTGGGAAGGGGAGAGTACACGCCACATTCTAAAAAAAAATAATAATATATATAAAGGAGAAAAGCGTGTGGGTGTAAGCGATGGGCAGATAATCGGCTGAAGACAGACTAGAGGCATCGGCGTGGTGCAGTGGCGCTGAAGACTGGATGCCGGGAGGTGATAAACTCCCGAAAAAGGGCAGCAGCTCTGGCACAGGCCAAGAGCTGCTGGGAGCACCGACGCACACACTCAAGTGTTTCGTGCCGTCTCTGTGCTCTTGCAGCTCTGCGCGGTACGCTCGTCGACCAGCGGAAGACACCTTATCGAGCTGCCCCCCCTTTCAGCTACACTTGCGCACTCACCACGCTAATTCGACTGCCGTTGGCTGGCCCAACCGGGGTGCGCNNTNNNGNNGCGCACCACCAACAACGGCACGCACAGAAGCCGCAAGGCGACCTCCCGGCCGCAGCCCTCGCTGCACTGCTGCTGTTCCTCCACGTAGTCCAGCAGCTCGGAGATGCACTCAGGCGTAAGAGACCCACTGAGCTGCAGTTCCTCCAGGATGCCGAATGAGCGGTGGCGGGAAGACGACAAGCCGCCTACGCCACGTGCCTCCGCAAGCTTCGCCGACGCCAGCGCATCCTGCTGCCGCGCGAGCGCCACGAGCGCGGCAATGTGGGCTGGGGTGAGCGAGCAGTGCTCGAACCGCAGCCTTTGCAACGTGGCTAGCGGCAGCGGGATGGACTGACCCACGTCGTGCGGCGCGACGTAGCACCGAGTGAAGTGCAGTGTGGTGAGCTGCGCACCGCGTGTGGAAACGATGCGCCTCAGGAAAGTTAGCAGCTGTGACGCGGTCACAATGCAGCTCGAGTGCGCATCCGACGTGGGAGACAGGAGCAGGTCAAGAAATGCGTCGCTCTGCGCTCTCTGCGCGGCCGCCGCAATGGCGGGGCGAGCGTCATCACTGTCTTCGCCCATCCTCAATCGCCGCAGATCCAAGTCCGCGCAGTGCAGCGCACACAAAGGCAGCCGACTGCCATCGCAGTCCTCCAAAAGGATATCCTCCAATGTCCGCAATGCCTGTGCGTTCGGGCACGGTAGCAAAGGGCCCAGCACATGGAGGTAGAGCGGGACCGCAGTCACGGCAGGGATGGCTGTTGACGTTGTAGACGCCGAGTCTGTTTCGGCAGGCATTGCCGCCGTGCCGACAGCAGGGATGGGCGTCGAGCTGTTCAGATCCGCCTCCACCTCCACACGGAGAGGGAGGTATGGTGCGCACATGGTGAGGGCCGCGGAAATCTGCTCGAGAGTTTGGAGGGGCTTTCGACTCGCCTCCAGCGCGGCCAGCGCCATCGCCACCGCGAGCGAGCTGCTCGTGTCCTCGATCTCCCTTGCGGCCGGGCTGGAGCCGGCATGGATGTACGCGTCTGTGAACGGTTCCGGTTGGCCTAACTGCAAGACACAGCCGTCATTAGTTCGACCTGGCAGGTGCGTACTTGGAGGAGGGCTATGACATCCCGATGCGTAGGCCGGCGTCTCTGACACGCGAGTGCACGTGCCGTCGGCTGCCATGCGCATCAGGACACCTCGCTGCATGACGAGGTGTCCTCCCTCACACTCACCCCGGCGGCGTGGCTGCCGACTGAAGGACAGGGAAGACGGGGGCGTGCTCGAGCCAGCCACAGAGCTCTCATCGAGAGAGTCTGAGCGTGGCACGTTGCAGCCCTCCCTTACCACATCCGGGTGCTCCCTCGGCGAGGTGGATGCGGCAGACGCACCGCCGCCCCAACCCGCCTCGCTAGACCGAGAACGCGGCGGTGCGTAGTGCCGATGCAGATGGCCTTGGCCAATGCGGGCGTTCAAAGTTGTGGTTGGGGTTGCATTCCGTACATCTTTCTGGTATCCAGACCCGCGCGAGACACCCGAGTCGCCGAGCACGTCGCCGGGAACGTTCGCGATGGAGACACCGTCATCGAGGTCGTCCGCACTGAGCCCGAAGCCGCTGAGCCAAGAACCGCGGATACCAAGGCATCCGCAGCAAATTCGGCATCTGTTGCGGCACCACATCCGCAGATTCTGGAAGGGGCGGAGCAACGCCGCCGTCATTGGCGATCGATTCGCATTGCTGCGCGACACCGCAGCGCCGCCCCACGCGGAGAAGGAGAGACTGCTGAAGAAGGAGCACCGAGGTTCACTGCCCGTACCGTCTACCACCGTCGTTGCGGGCGTGCCGTTGTCGGCGTCCCGGGCAATTACCCAAGTCGTGTCGACCCTACTCGACGGCTGCTGCGGAGATGAGGACAACGACTGCAGCAGCGATGGTGGCGGGTTCTCGCGGCTGCTCGAAAGCAGCGGGCGGCAGTCAGCCTCACCCATCTAGATGGAAGTAGGGGGCTGCGGTAGCGGTGCCAGTGACCGTGCCAAGGGAACACCACTTCTGCGTTCGGAGATGGGGGTCAGGCAGAGGGTTGATGAGTGGCTCACCTCAAGAGCAAGGAGAGCGGAGATTAAAAAAAAAAGAGAAAGCGCGCGCTCTCTCTGAGCTTGTGTTCGTGTGCGATGCGCAGGACGCTAACCATGGACGTAGTTGCTCTGCTGAAGTGGACGTCGGCGTCCGCGTTGTTGTGTTTGTGGTGCCCAAGAGAAGGTCGTGGGAAATTCACCTCCATGAGGCAGCAGCTCTGCTGAAGTTGGAGCGTTATGTCAGTGAGTGTGTGTGTGTGTGTGTGTGCATGTGCGCGCGGGTGAAAGAGAGCAAGCGAGGTAGGAGGAGGCAGTGCAACGAGAGGCGAGAAGGTGACGAACCACACACGATAACACAAGACGAAGGCGACAATGCAGATAGCACAGGGATACCGGTGGTGGTGGTGGAAGACGTGGGGGTGCGGTGAGACGGAGCGGGGATGAGCGACCAGAGCCACCCCGATTGCCTCTTCTCGGCACTCTCCTTGTACGCTTTTTTCCCTTTCCCCGGCGTCGCCCTCCACGCTTCACTGTCACTGCTCACTTGCAGCGCTGCTTCTCGGTAAATCGCGCCCGGCTGCCTTCGGGGGAGAGGCGAGCGCATGCCAGCGCGCGAGATCACAACGAAAAACAAAACAAAGGAGCCTCAATGCGAGACGAACAAACAAAGGGGGGAGGGCAGCGACAGCGGCTCCCATCACTCACCCACGCAGACGTGCCGTGGCGCAACACACGACGCAGCAAACAGCATGCCGTATCGAGAGAGAAAGGCAGAGAAAGGATAGAGCCTCGCGTGAAGCACGAAAAAAAAAAGCTCTTCTTCTACTTCGTTTCAGCGCCAGGCGCACACAAAAGGCAGCAGCCGGGCAGGCAGGCGTCGATCTTGTGCGAGGGGCAACCTTTCGTGTGCACACGCTGCCCGCGCAGCAGGCGCTCCGCTCAGCATTTCCCATCCTCCCCGCACCACGCACCGCCATTGCTTGGTTGAGTATCTGTAGACCTCACAAGCCCCCCACACGACTGCACCATCTCCGTCAGCGCCGCCTCTTGCGCGTCGATGCGCGCATTTAGCAGCTGCAGTTGCTGCTCCAAGGACGGTGGCACCGGAGGGGCCGGCGGGACACTAACCGGCACGGCATCTGGCGGTAGGGGAAGCGATGCGGATGGAAGCGGAACAGGAACGAGGCTTGGGGGGAGCGGATGTGGAACCGCAAAGACCGGCGGCAGCGACAGCACACCCTTCTCATTCCCAGCATCTCCCTCTGGCGTCGGAGCCGGCGGCTCCGCTAGCGCTGCTGTTGCCGTGGAGGTAACAGGGGGAGGCGGATGAGAAGGTCGTGTGTCCTCGCTGTCCTGTGGAGGGGGCGTGGAGGAGATCACCGGAACAGGGTCAGGGTCGCTGACTACGTGCGCTGCAGGTGGTACCGCGAGCGCGTCGCCAGAAAACGAGGGGGCGCCTACGGCGATGCCAACGACAATGCCCACCGCGGTGCGCGCTGCCGCAGATTTCTCGGCCGTCATCTCTGCCGTCCGCTCGCTTGTGAGTGGCGCAGCAGAATCAACCGCAACGTGCTCTGTGACGCTCTTTTCGTCCGCAGGTGACTGCGCTACCTCGCGTACCTCCACAGCGTGATCAACGGCAGCGGGGTTGAGCGTCGGTGTCTCGAGAGTCGCCAGTGTTTTCTGTGCTGCCGCTGACGGCGGCAGCGGCATGGCTGCTGCGTCGCTAACCTCATACAGCTGTACTGGCAATGCCGCGTCAACCACAAGTCCCTTGAAGCCCTTCTCGTCACTGCAGGTCGACGGCGCGGCATTACCAGCGCCTGCGGTGGGCGTCGGCACTGCGGGTAACAGATGTGTCACTGGCGTCACAGCTTCCCACGACGAAGACCGCGGAACCTCCTCGAAAGTTTGGGCGACGGGCAGCGCATCCTCGTCTATCGCCGACTCCTCCGACCCCACCATCGCTCTCGCCGCGGCGCACCGAGTCGGCGCCGTCGCTGCAGCCTCGTCGCTGTTTACCGGCATCCCGTTATCCAAGCCACTAGTCACTGTGGTTATCGTCTCCGTGGCTGTCTCAAGCAGTGCCAGGGCGTCGCCGATGACTGCCTCGGTTTTCTGCTGTGCCTTGGCCACCCCCACTGCGGCCTCGCGGTGCCACGCGTCAAGCGTGTCACGCAGTTCGTCCATCGTCATGTCGACCGCTTGTGGTTGCCCGGCAGGCGCACGCTCAGGAGACGGCACACGCTGTTGTTGCAAAATAGCCTTTGGTACGACGTCCAGCACGTGGCGCAGCGTGGCGGAGATGGTCACGAATCGGCTGCTCAGCTGTTGGTAGTAGCGAGCCAACTCATCGTCGCGGCGCTTCATCTGAGAAATGCGATCCAGCGCGCCGCACAACTGCGTCTCCAGTGTCTTCGCTGCGTCGCGCTCTCGCTGAAGTGCGTCCGACAGCGCATGTGTTCTCGCCTTTGCCAGCGTCAGCGCCTCCGCCGTCCGCTCTGCTTGCAGCTTGTAGTAGTCACGCTGGCTGTAAGCGTCCGCTACGGTCATGCTGCTTCTGTGCGACGAGGCTGCCGTCGTGCACTGCCTCACACTCTCCTCAGCGGCGCGCCGAAGAGCCTGCTCCTTCTCCAACAGCCGGTGTGTCGCGGCGCACTCAGCGGCCATGCTTTCATTCTCGACCTTCGTCTCACGCAGCGCAGCGCGGAAATCGACAACCTCAGCCGCCATCAAGTCCCGCTCCCGCCCGAGATGCAAGACGAGACTTTGCAATCCTTCCACATCCTTTGTGAGCGATTCGAGATTGTGGAGGAGGACGCTGCGCTCCGTCTGGTACGCCGCAGGAATTTCACGCATGCGCGCTACAGCTACGTCGTCGGACTCGGTGGCGGTCACGGAGGACGCCGTAGCGTCCTTGTGGCGAATACGCTCTGCATGCGGCAGGGTCAGCTCGACGCTGATGAGGCGAGCCGCCGCCGCAGTGGCAGCTGCCCTTGCTGATTCTCCATGGTTACTTGCATTGGAGTGACGATGCGTGCGGGTCATAGTGTCCTGCTGCTGATTCATCACGTGCAGCTGTGCCTCGAGACATGCAATCTGTTTCTTGAGATTTTGCACGAGCGACACCTCTAGGGCCGTGCTAGGCGACGGTTGCAGAGAATGCAGAGAGTGTTGGGGTTCCGCACCACGGCACAAACCGGCCATTGCCGTCGT